>NC_141350.1:55453295-55680795 GCF_057382095.1 Aulonocara sp. 'chitande type north' Nkhata Bay
AAGTTTGTCAACTTTTAAAACTACATCAAATTCTTCAAATTATTGAAATGCAGTAAAAACAAAAACTGTTACATACCCTGATAGGTATGTAACAGGGTGGGCCATTTATATGGATACACCGTAAGGTTGGTGATATTAAAGTCCTGTTTGTGGCACATTATGGTAAATGGCCTGCATTTGTATAGCGCTTTTCTAGTCCCTAAGGACCCCAAAGCGCTTTACACTACATTCAGTCATTCACCCATTCACACACACATTCACACACTGGCGATGGCAAGCTACATTGTAGCCACAGCTGCCCTGGGGCGCACTGACAGAGGCGAGGCTGCCGGACACTGGCGCTACCGGGCCCTCTGACCACCACCAGTAGGCAAACACGGGGTTAGTATCTTGCCCAAGGATATTTGGCATGCAGCCAGGAGGCAGCCTGGGATCGAACCACCAACCTTCTGATTAGTGGCTGGCCTGCTCTGCCACCTGAGCTACAGTCAGTGCTCAGAGCTACATTAGTATATGTGAGGGGGCAAACTCCTCAATATGGGTGGTGACCATGGTGGCCATTTAGAAGTCGGCCATTTTGGATACAACTTTTTTTTTCTTCAATAGGAAGAGGGCCATGTGACACATCAAACTTATTGGTAATGTCACAAGAAAAACAATGGTGTGCTTGGTTTCAACGTAACTTTATTCTTTCATGACTTATTTACAAGTTTCTCTTTGTTCACAGCCATTGACATGTCGAAGAGGTTAACACGTGAGGAGCGGATCGAAATTGTGTTGATATCTTGGATCTCTCCAAGACTGTTGGAACAACAAAAGTGATGGTTTGGTGTGGTATATGGGATACAACGATAGTGGGTCCATTCTTCATATCTGAAATTGCTACATGATTATGTGTTTCCCTCTTTATGCACTGAAGCTGGCACGTTCCCTGAGTTTTTCCAGCAAGATGGTGCACCACCACATTATGGGTGCCAGGTCCGAGCATTCCTAGATGAACAGTTTCCTGGAAAGTGGATTGGTCATCGTGGGCCAGTTGAATGGCCCCCAAGGTCTCCCGATCTGACCCCCTTAGACTTTTATCTTTGGTGTCATCTGAAGGCAATTGTCTATGGTGTGAAGATACGAGATGTGTAGCACCTGAAACTACGGATACTGGATCCCTGTGCTGGCATTTCTCCTGTGGTGTTGCTTTCAGCATGTGAAGAGTGGGAGAAGAGGGTTGCATTGACAATCCAACACAATGGGCAGCATTGAACACATTTTATAAGTGGTCAGAAACTTGTAAATAACTCATGAAAGAATAAAGTTACGTTGAAACCAAGCACACCATTGTTTTTCTTGTGACATGATAATAATACAATAATACCCAAAATAATTAAGTCATTAATTACTAGGGTGCCTACTGACATGTTTTCTTAGTTAGTCATATTTAGAGAGGCCACATTCGTCATGCTTCACAGGAGTTCAGGATCAAAGTGATGCTACATTAGAGTCTGTCTCTGGACTGGTTGTTTGCTGCTCTACGAGTTCAGCAGGAGGAGGTGAACCCACAGCTGGGAGCGGTTCCCTAGTGGGCGGGAGGATCATACTTCAGGTTCAATATTATACTTATGTTCATCCTGGTCTAAACCTGGTCAGAAGAACTGACTTCACTTTTGAAAATTTAATACTAGTCTGATGTTATAAAAGTTAACCCCAAACTGTCTACAATGGTTGTTTTCTGTCCACCAAAGCAAATTTGATTGAAGAGGTCTGTGCAATATGTGAATAATAATAAATATTAATTCTCCTTCCTTTTCCATAAAAGGGATGTCTCACATGCTCACTGCAGTTAAAGTAGTGTTACTAGAAATATTAAGACACAAATGGCAGTAATACTTTTTAAAAGGCCTAATGACTAAAATCAGGTAACTTAGGTACACCTGCTCAAATATCTAATCAGCCAGTCACATGACTGGAAATTGGTGCAGTAGTCATGCAGACCTAATCATGATGACCCTCTGAAGGTCAAACCTACTACCTTTAGGTGACTGAATGACATAAGACAACAACGTTCTGGTATTTGTAATTTTTCTGTGACCTTTGTCTCTGTGTTTGATCATCAGTCTGCAAAGGCAATGTGTCTTTTGGTACTGTGAAAATTTTACACATGTACTCTGCATACTGCAACAGAGCACTGATCTTTCCTGCTATTTTACATTTATTGTTCTTAGAGTGCAATATAAGATTTCCCATTTATAATATTTTCCATACTTAACCTTTTTGGATACTTTTATGTTGTTTGGCAGGATAATGCCATCACATTGAATTGTAGGTTTTAAAAATACACAGTGACTGATTTTCATGTCAACAAATAAATAAATATTCTGATGAAGAGCCACTAAAGGAAGTTTTTGGAGTAACTCTCAGCAGTAATTTGCACATGAAATAATTGGTAGACATGTTATTAACCCTATGAGAAAAATCTTTAGTTCTATTCAGGTAGAACAGGCCACACTCTTAATGAACATGGGCTATTAAGAGTGTGGCCTGTGTGTATCTATGACAAACAGCCTGGAACTGCTCAATTTCAGTCCACCAATCAGAGAGGCTAGTTCTGTCTGTTCCTCAGGCTGTGCACTTTTTCCTGTCAATACAGCTGCACCCCTTGCACACACAGACACAGACAGAGGCTTTCTGCAATGTATTTCCGACATGGAGCGTTAACATAACGTCTTAACAAAAATATTGTGACTTAACAGAAACATAATAACTTGTCACAAATACTAAATTTGGTGAGGAAACAGGAAACACGTGGGGAACATGGCTGGGGCTAGCAACACAACTAGACAGAACATGCAAAACTGAACATAACACATCAAACAAGAAACCTTCAACCTCTGTTGGTGTAGCGTTCACGTAGCTGCTCTGCTCTGTGTTGGTACAGGGCATTCAAGATTATAACAATGGGTGGATTATATTCTTAAACTTATTTACAGCATTTTCAGAAAGACATCTACTGTGATGAAGTCTATAATCAATTGTTGTAAATTTAAATGTTATCAGGAAATGATCAGAGAAGAAAGGGTTTTCAGGAAAAACTGTTAAATGTTCAGTTTCTATGCCATATAGTGTGACTGAAGTGGTGGGTGGGTTCTTTCACATTTTGAGAGAAGACAATTGAGCCTAACAACAGATAAAATGCTTTGTTGAGGCTGTCATTTTTACTATCTACATGCATGTTAAAATCACCCACAATAATTATTTTATCTGAGCTGAGCACTAAATCAGATAAAAAGTCTGAGAAATTAGAAACTCTGCGAAAGGCCCAGTTGGACGATAGGTGATCACAAATAAGACTGTTTTTTAAGTTTTGCAGCTAGGATGGACAAGGCTAAGCATCAAGCTTTCAAATGAATGAAAAGTCTGTCTTGGTCTTTGGTTGATTAATATGCAGGTGTAGAAAATTGCTGCCACACTGCCGCCTCCACCTGTGCTTCGAGCAAGGGTGTAGATTTGACATGTCCCCACCAATATCCAGCGATTATTGAATTATCCCCACCAATAATTTGATCTGTTCGAGTAAAGAAAAACAAAACCGATAGGCAGAAAAAAACGTAGCGGTGCAGAAAGAGTTAAATTACGTTCTCTAGTGGAGTCCTACCTCATGTGACAAATATGGCCAATGTGATTGGCTGTGCCTTTCAGGGAGCTCTGTTTAATTTTAGCAGTGGCAAGCCTGCGCTACGAAGACCCGCAAGGAGGAGAGGAGGATGGCAGCAAAAAAGAAGAACCTGGATATAAGCAGTGTTGGGTAAGTTACTTTAAATTAGTAACGTAGTTACATTACCACCTGGAGGCGTCTTAAAAATGCATCCACCTTTGTGCTTAACGACAATAAATGTCCATTCCCCAAAAAGTGCTATAAAAACTTTATATATTCATATTTCTTTTCACTTTAAATTGGTCAGTCTTTTAAAACTATTTCTCCCTGAAATATTTATATAAAGTTTTAATTATATTTTCGTTGTTTTAACCCTTTAAATACCAGTTTCATTACATGAGCACCCTGTTTTTTTAGCCCCAAAAAACAAAAAAACTAAATATTTTCAAAAAAAACCATTTGAAGTAATATTTGATTGTTATTATAATTAGGCCTTCAGATGGACAAAAGATTGGCACCAAAATGAATTTTGACCTGCCATTATTTTTTTGCAGGAGCACATTAAAAAAATCCATGAAAAATGCAAATTCCCCAAAAGTGCAATAAAAATATTAAATATTAAATTTTTTTTTTCACTTTAAATTGGTCAGTCTTTTAAAACTACTTCTCCCTGAAATATTCATATAAAGTTTTAATTATATTTTCGTTGTTTTAACCCTTTAAATCCCAGTTGTATTACAAAAAAACTAAAAAAAAACCTAAAAAACTAAATATTTTCCAAAAAAAACATTTGAAGTAATATTTGATAGTTAATATAATTAGGCCTTTAGATGGTCCAAAGATCGGCACCAAAATTAATTTCGATCTACTTTAAAAAAAAATTTCCGGAACCGAAAATAGTCTCCAGGCGGTCAATGCTGGTCCTCTAGGCCGAAATTAGTGCCTCTTCCCGGGGTAAGTTGCGACGAAGAACCGGGGCATGTTGCGTGGGACTCCTTTCTCCAGCAGACACATCCATACCACGTGACAACAAATACGTCATTTCCTGTTGATTGAAAAAAAAAAATCCACCCTCTCACGTCGGTGAGAGGGTGGATTGGTCTCGCCCGATCAGCGGGCATAGCCGGTGATGCAAGCCGGAAATCAGACTTCCTTTCCCGCAGTTCAGTTCTGCAGCCCGCTGTTTTCGAGCAGAGGTCAAATGTGAAGCAAGGGCGCCACTCGGTGGACAAATAAAAAAATTACAACTCCAAGGTCTCTAGTTAAAAACAAAACCTAAGGTGGAAACCTGACGATCCCTTAAACCTTAATTTTTCTGGCGTGAAAAATAGCGTTTATAATGGGTTTCAATGGGACAATTTTTGTCCAAAGGCATAAAGGTGGATGCATTGCTGTAGCTTAGCCATTTTAGGCTAATTTAATGAATTTACACCACAATTAAAAAAAAAAAGTTAAAAAAAGATTCTTTGACAAATTTGGCTTTAATCCACTCAACACAGTGAAAATGGTTTAAAACTAAAAATTCAAAAGACAATAAATGTCCTTAAGACCCTCCAGGGGTTACTAGTTACTTTGAAAGTAACGAGTTACTAGGGAAAGTAACTTTGGTTTTACTCAGAATTTTCTTGTTAATGTGTTGCTTCCATAACTTTGCCAGTCTTCTAGCTTGCTTACTTGCCACAAGTGCACTGTGCCACCTAACAATAGAAAGGAAAAGATAATGTGCATATTTCCACGAGAGAAATCCCACGCCTGGACCGTCATTGACCACCGCCATGATTCTAGCCTACGTCACAGTGTCATGTGCGCCTTTTACATCCAACACAAAAACCACAGTCATGGTGCTTTCGATTGTACTCAGAACTCTGAAATTCTGCCTTCTGAATAGGAAGATGTAGGCAACACCAGGCTGCAGATGAGCTGCATACAGGGCTGGACTGGGACAAAAAATTGGCCCGGGCATTTTGACTAGAGACTGGCCCGTCATTATAGGAAAAACCATAAAGCCTCCCAACAAACGCTGTTGTGACAGTGATGTTCACTGTCTTGATGGTATATATGTATCAATCTATCAATCGTTTGTTGTAAGATTCAGATAATTATTTTTTAAAAGCTAGACATTTTAAATGAGAATAAGAAAGAAAAGTATTTCTTTGTGCCCCCCTTTCCCTGTTAATGCCCTACCTGGCCCCCTGGCAACACTTTGCTAGACCCGCCCCTGCACAGTTACCAGCTGTCAGCTACGTAAAAAAGGATCCTGGTGTTATTTGTCTCTCAGTAACAGTTCATAACTTCCTTTCAACTAATTTATGTCACCTAAAAGGTAAAGCTGTTTCTCCATCACCTGTTCAGCTCTGATGATCCAGTAAGGACATCTCCTGGTTTCATCTTCATGTTTCCCTCTCACCAGATAACCAAACGATATCATGACCAGCAGCTTTTTTGCAGCTGTGGCTCCAGCAAACATCAGCTGATAGTAGAAATTAATATTAAATACATTCTAACAACAGCTGATCAAGCTTAAACGTGCTGCTGTTGTTTAACGCAACATCAGCTGGTTTCCTCTTTCTGGCGCAAAGTGGGCGATAAACAAACAAGAGAGCCGATCAGCTGATCATTGATCAGTTTCAGGATTGAAGTAGAAACGGGAGAGGGAGGGGGGAGAATGAAAGAAGAAGAGGCAGCTGTGCAGCAAAGACACAGAATAACTCCAGCTTTGTGCCTTTTTCATTGTAGCTGAATTACGGGACAAACTGTTCCTTTTCACCTTAATAAGAAACGCGTAATATTTTCTCTGAATACCAGACAGGACGGTTGGCAACTCTAATAACTTATGAACAAAATGTCATATGTCATATCATATACATCATTATATACCAGCTAGCCCAACTTCAGTAACCCAACAAACGTCACTGCTGTTTAGTTTCCTGTCTTCATTTATGCTGGAAGTGATAACAGAGCTGTACGTTTTAATTTGTTTCCAAAACCCCGCAGTCAGGACATGCTATATTGTATTTAGATAGAAGCTAGCGAGCTAACTTCCTGCTAACTTCTAACTCCCTTAAATGTCATAAATTCCATTTTTATGGATGCCTGGATGTTAAACTCAATTGTTACACCTGGTAGAGCAGAACGCTGATCATTTTATTAAAGATGAAAGACTTTAGACAGTTTTTCAACTCTCAGTAATGCCATAGTGATTGTTTGATATATGGGCCTGCTAGTGACGTCAGACTGAACAACCTGATAAGGCGTTAGTCCCAACACTGGATATAAGAAAGTAATTTTCAAAGAAACCTGTAAGTCACTTAAAGTCAAGTTCATTCATAAAATGTGTCCCTCATTATAATGTTACACGCTATGCTACACTACGCTATACATGCCAAATCTCCAAATTTTTTCCAGGAGAATCCCGAATTTCGGTGCCCCTCCCGATAATCTCCCAGAGCCACCATTCTCCCGAATTTCTTCCGTTTCTTCTGGACAACAAAATTGAAAAACCATGTCTCAGATTGGCTCAGCTAATTCCAGTTTCCAACAATTGCTAACACTACTGCAGCTCCTTAGTTTTAGTATTACTCTTATTACTCTTTCTGTGTCGCAAAATAAACATTTAACATATTTTCAGGCGAGAATGTAGCTGTGTAAACTTTAAATATCTGAGCCGGGGAGAACAGCAAGCTCCCGGCACATCGTTTTAGGCTTTGGCCCACATCAGTCTAAAATTGTATGTAACCATGAATAACGTGTTGCCATGTCCACCAGGAGAGGACAGTATAGATGTCAAAAAAATATGCCAGCAGTTTATCTCAGTTAACGAGAGGAGAAAGCATGTGTTTGGCTCCTTCACATAGTGGCCATTGGTTGTTGTGTCCATGACTGTTGCTGTAACAGTAGTTCATGTTTAGAATAAGAAAATACCAGCTCACTGATTTGATCGGGGCAATAGTGTGCCTAAAATGTTGCATAATTTTGCTGAGAGATCTTTTACTTTGTGGTAATCTTAGATGAGTAGTTTTATGGACAAAAATCACCAGGTCATTCAGTTTTCCCTTAGTGCTAATGTATAAGAGATGTTGGTGTACTATAACTGAAGTAATGTTGTTAAGTCCTTAAAGTCATATTCTTTTACTGTCATGACTGTATTTGAAGCTATTTTTATTTTTGTTTGATACCTGATTTATATGGAATATGGCTGAAGTAAACTAAAGTCTAAAATACTTAGTCATTTGTTTAGTAGTATTTAACATGATATAATTCACATATAAGACTATGAATTGTAATTTTAAATGGTTTAAAAGCATGTAGAATAGCATATGTAGGCAAGTATATTTCTCCTTTTTTTTATCAAGAAGCAAAGACAAAAAGGAAAAAAAAAGAAACAGGGCAGGGTTTGGTGGTTGAATCATCCATCCTGATAGTTTGAATGACTCGGGGGAGTTGATTCATTTAAACTAACATAATCATCCTGCTGTAATCAGGTTTCTGTAAGGCAGAGTAAATTGATTTTTTGAGCAATTATTAAGTCATGGAGACCAAAACAGCCAATCAGATTTTTTTGCATCCAAGTCTGTGATTGGCTGGTTTTGTGGCACAACTATAACGGTGTATAGAAAGAGTTGAGCGGAATGTTGAATGTTGAGAGCGCAAGCAACACATTGCGAGCAAGCGCAAATGCAAACACTGAGCGACAGCGGCTGCTATTGTGTGTGTATGGATAATAGCAAACACTGAAATACAGTTTTTGCACGCAGCAAAAAGTTCACTCAAATTTAGCTTTTCTTCGCTCAAAATAAATTTCTCCTCAAAATGCAACACTTGCACCTGCAAATTTTTTTTACGTGTGCGCAAATTTATTTTACGTGCGCTCAGAACAGTGGCACAAAAATAACGCCATATAATTGGGCTTTCATCAGGTTAGCAAAGATGCACAGAAAAGAAGATCAGACACCAACTAGGAAGAATCAGAAATACAAACGCAACAATATAGTCATCCCCTGTGGGGCTGGATTATCAGAAAAAACCCAGGAGAGTCTCCAAGGACAACATGCCACTGTACTTCAGACCCAACCACACACTCAGACAAAAACTGTTTTATCCCAAAGACAAAACTCCTGAACACAAACTTAAGAACATATCCTGTATCCTGTTGCAAGGAATACTCAGACATCTACATTCGAGAGACAAAACAGCCACTTGATAAATGCATGGTACAACGTGGAAGAGCCACCTCCACGGGACAAGACTCGACTGTCCATCTGCATCTAAAGGACAAAGGTCAATGTTCACATTTTGGACAGAGAAGACAGATGGTTTGAAAGCGGAGTGAAAGAAGCCATCTATGTTCACTGTGAACAACCGTCTTTGAACAGAGGTGGTGGCTTACGAGACCAACTGTCTGGCAAAAAATAATCCAGTTTTGAGATCCCTTCCCAGACATCCTGGCTCAACCTCAATAAATCACATGATATATTTGGGCAAGGTTTCACAATGGGTCCACCCAAAGCCTTGGCTGATTGTGACCCACACCCGTTTTCACACCTTGGCTCGTGCGGACACTCCCATAGGGCTTCAAATCTGGGACTCTCCACTGATTGCATTTAGAATTGAATAAGCTTCTCGGATGAGAGGTGAAACGTCTTCAAGAAAACTTAAAGAAGTCCAGATACTTTTCTTTCCAAGTGGTTTTGAATTCTTCCCTTGCAACAATATTTATAGTAATAATAATAAACACCTTTTATTAGTAACTTGATTTTGTGCTCACTTATGTTATCTTTTTTAATATTTACATTTATTTGATGATATGAAATATTTAAAAGTGATAAACATAGAAAAAAATAAACAAGAACAAGAAGGGGGCAAATACTTTTTCACACCATTGTATGTGACTCTTCCTTTACTGTTGTGTACTGTAACTTTTGAGCCTGGAAACCTTCCTCAATCCAATTCTTCTTCATCCTGATCCTGAGACAATCAAGCGAATTTATACGAGAGCAAAAGAAGAGACAGAAATGATTTCTTTCTGTTCAAATCTTAAACTTGCTCCCAAGCTATAGTAGAATGGCAAGCGTTATTTCAAAACACCTCTCTCTTCTCATTTCATGCCAATTTCATTTCCTGGTAAATGAAATTGTAGCCACTTTATTATTTTGGGTCCCACAGATCCCACTGCTGTGAAAACATGTAAAGATTATTAATCGTTTTGTATGCTTTGTGGACTGTGCGTGTACAATGCTTTCACTGACTTTCCACAAAATTAGTAAGTCATGTGCAAGTATATCATGGTGACAATACAAACTGGCATCTCTCTGTTTTCTTTTGTTTGTTTTTATAAGCAGTACTTCTAACTTGATTATTTTGATTCTCTTATTGCAAAAAGTGTTTTGTTGAAAATTTTAATTAGGTGCAGCCCAGCACAGAAGCATATACAAGCTCCTTAAAAGCAGCTTAAAAATAAAAGCATTTTGGGCCACATTCTCAGTTATTTTACAGTTTTGTAACACTACCTGCAAGAAACACAGAGGCAGGGATGCTGGTGCAAACTTAGCTTGAAAATATCACAAGGCTTCTCATGCATGTTAATATATTCCATAAATAAAACAAAAATTAGGTTTAAACAATGTATTATGAATGTTGTACATTCCATTTTTCTAACGAGAGTAAATACAACATTTAATGACTACATTTTGTAATACCGACATATCTTCTTTTTATATATGACACATTTAAATAAGCTTAAAATAAGCTCAATATGGCAAGAACATATTCAGGTTTTTCACATGGCATAATGTGCACAAGAGCTGTCCACCTAATTAGAAAGATACAACCACCAGTTGCTGGAAAAATGTGTATTCTCTACCACGGGTTGTGTCATGGTCCCTGTGATCAAGAGCTGATCCTGTATTAGGCAGCATGTGTTTTTGTTGTTTTGCTCTTTCTCTCTCTCCTGCTGGGGCAGTGCTCATTACGGGCTCCCACCCCTGGCCCATGCACCTGCCATCTCCACACCTGCCGCTCAGTAGTTTGAAAATGGGCTTGGATTTACAACATTATGAATGAAATGTGCTCTATTTGGAAGCAGCCACCCCCCTCCCCTTTCGACGGGTTGCGTGTGAAACTTTAAATCATCAAACTGTAAATTATAAATTTTAAATTGTTACTGATCCTTTTACCCCGAGTCCTAAAGTATATATTTATTTTCTTACTCTTCTTATATTTATTGTCTGTTTACTTGCACTGCTGTAACTGGAGCCACGTTGTCTCGTCTCTCTATATACTGTAGGGGAGACCGGGGATAGTTGTAACATTTTTGACATTTCTGTCTGTAAATTGGAGCTCTTTTAAGGTAGTGGATTCAAAATGTAATGCAAAGTATTTACATGTCTCTGCTATTAAATAGTGCAGCTATTTTCTCTGCAGCACAATTACCCATTGCATGGTATGGTCTCAAACACAAAGAGTGAAATGTTACAATTAACCCCATAGTCTGGGTTAGTTGTAACATATCCTGGGGTAAAATGTAACACAATGAAATAAGGGTACTAACAAAACATTAACATGTAATCTTTGTTTATTCAACACATGAATGCACTTAGAGCCATTTATGTAGTTATGTGTGTGTGTGACAGAATGCAGAAATCTAACTTTTGAACATATACCAACCCCCCAAAAAAGACAAATTATGGAATTTTCTGCAACTGAATATTTCATTAATTTTGGTTGGTCTTCCTTGCGTTTGGCCTCATTGGTCCAGTGGGCATTATAACCTACAACTCTTGCACCAATTTTGAACATAACAATGAAGCTGAAAAAATGTAGTTGTTCACCAGCATCGCAATTCCATTACTTTTTATCATGGCTTACCTTGGTGTGGTTTGCAAAGTGCTTCAGAAAGATGAGGAAATCTGTTTCTTGCACCCATCCTGATTTATTTCCACTACCAAAACTTCCTACTGGTCCATCTCTGACACAGTGTGAGAATGTGTATGTGTGGGAACACAAACAGTGGAGGAATTGTGTTGCCAATGGCATTAACCGCATATACAAATGCGACCAGTGAACCTCTCTCTGCTGATGTCGTTGCCCCAACTTGTTTAATATAAGTTAAAGTAATAGTGTGGTAAGTTGTAACATCTGCATTATTGTTACAACTAACCCAGACTGTTGCTGTTACAACTGACCCAGACTCCTATAGCCATGAACTAGCTAACATTACAGCCAACGGCTAAAACATTAGCACTAAAGACTTACACAGAATATATCCCCATAGACATACAAATAACATAATTTAAGTTTGATGAGTTTAACTGCAAAGCAGATAATGCTATTAGAAATTGAAATAAAGTAGAAAAACTTACTTTTTGGCATACAAATTACTTTTTTTCGTGTTAAATTGTTTGTGTTTGACAAAATGTGCTGATTTTTCACATGTGATAGCACAACTGAGTTGGGCATGCACAGGATTAATCACATCATTTGAAACTTAGCCCTGATTGGAGAAATTGGAAGTGTTACAACTGACCCACGTTACAACTATCCCCGGTCTCCCCTACTGTACTGTATGTAGCGGAGATGACAATAAAGTTTACTTTGACTTCAGCAGCGAGCAGGCGCACCGAGGGCTCTCGCGCTCACGTTTTGCATTTTGTTTTTGCATCCAAGAATTTCGAAAAAACATCAGTGCAAATTATAAGTCTGTATCATGATGTCTGGTCTTTTCGTGTTTGTTGGTTTGTTTTTTATTTTGTTTTATTTTGTGAGCTGGTAGATGCTGCTCCAGCCAGAGAATCCCCCGCAGCCCCGCCCTCTCCCAGCAAATGGGCGATAGAAAACCGATCGGTGCCTATGCCATTCCCACTATGCGCTGGCATGACGTCGGGGCAGCATGAATATGAGCAATTTTTTTTTTTGGCCGATACCGTGATGCCGCCCCCCACCACTATGCCGCCCCGGGCAACCACCCGTGTCGCCCGTATCAAAAACTGCTACTGCCCACCCAGGCAATGCAGTGATTAAGTTCGCAGATGGTGGGGCTCATCTCTGGTGGCGACGAGACAACATACTGAGCTGAGGTTCAGAGGCTGTCGGATTAGTGTGCAGACAACAACCTGGACCTCAATACAACCAAGACAAAAGAACTGGTAGTCGACTTCAGAAGGAGGAAATCTGAGGTGCAGCCTGTCAGGATCAATAGGGGAGAGTGTGGAAAGGGTGTCCAGTTTCAAGTTCCTGGGTGGGCACATAGACACACACCTCCAATGGAGCTCAAATACCTCAGCGGTTTTAAAGAAGGCCAACAGCTCCTCCACTTTCTGAGAATCCTCAGAAAAATGGAGCTGAAGAAGGAGCTGCTGATTGTCTTCTCCTCCATTGAAAGTGTGCTGACATACTGCATCTGTGTATGGTTCTCCAGCTGCACCATGGCACACAAAAAGGAACTTCAGTCATCAATATGGCCCAAAAAAATCATTGGACATCCTCTTCCCTCCCTGAAGGACCTGTACAGCACTCGCTGTCTCAAGAGGACACGCAGCATCCTACGGGACTGGACACACCTGGGACACCGGGGGTTTAAGCTGATGATGTCTGGCAGGAGATTCAGCTACTGATGTTGGGGACAAACAGACTTAAGCACAGCTTTTACAACAGGGCAATAGCCATAATCAGTGCGAACAACCGAAGTAGTAGAGCAGGGGATCCAGGAGGCAGTTCAGACTTCCCAAACACAGAAACACCAGATAGAGTGCGTAAGAGCCATCAGGTGCCTCCTGGCTCTTCTTGGGTCCTTCATTTAATTGCAGGTAGTGTGCAAGCAGCAGACCGTTTGTAGGCATAAAGCACAGCAAAATTATCACCAGCACAGTGAAAGTCATTGTCACTGCTCTTCTTCTCCTATGTGATGTTTCTGGAACATCATGTTGGTCTCTGCTCAATCACCTGATTACTTTGGTGTAAGATACCACTGTGATGAGCAGAGGCAGGAAGAAGAGGAGGCAGCAGAGAGTGATGAAGTTGGTATTTTGTCAGATAATATTTTCTGTGGCGTGGACATCATGGCAGGTGGTGATGTTCAACTCACTAATGTTATAAGTCTGGACAGAGGTAACGAGAGGCAATGAATCAGTGAAAAATAACACCCACATGGTTATACAGGTTTGAACTGCAGTCCGTGAGTTCCTCCAAGCCATAGAGGAGAAAAAGAAAAATGGGGATTGTTTTGTTCCGAGAATTCAGGATAAAAACAGCAGCAGCTGACAATCACAGTGTATGACCTGAAATTTTTGTTCTACATCGCCACTGGTGAGGGAACCAGCCTGTCCTCAGCAATGGCAGGCCTGCTGCATCTCACAACTGCAGAACTGAGTACCCAGGGAATATTTCCAAATATTTCCAGATCACAGTTAGTTTAGGTGGCATTAAAAAAATACCTTTTTCAGTTGACTTTAATCCAAACATCAAAAATTTTCTTTGGCTGATCATAGATAAATCAACAAATTGCCCATTTCATCACCAATGTACTCATCATCATTTTTTAACAGTGTAGTGGACAGTTTTCATATGATTGTTTGGCTTTTCTCTGTATCTATGAAGCGCCTTGAGGCGACTTTTGTTGTGATTTGGCGCTATATAAATAAAATTGAATTGAAAATTGAATTGAATTGAATTTTCTTACCGTTATTGCCTGTGTGGGAGACAGCACACGTACATAACAGAACCAATAAAAAAGTTGAAACTGAAAACTTTCTGCAGGTGAGAAAAAAAGTAGCTAAATTAAATAGCGGAACAAAGCCAACACTTTGCTGTTATTCTCTTCACGTTCCTTTATGTATATGATTCCATGCCTCTCCTGCTCCCATTCATCATCAAGAAATATATAAGTGGATATAAATATGTAATCTGTTTGAAACGCACCCCTCCACACCAATCAGAGTGGTTTGCACATAGAGATGTTACACTCTTTTCTCATTTCACAGTTGCACATCATTTCCTCTCCTCACGTTTTAGTTCCTCCCACCAGGGAGTAGCAGAGGCGCCAATAAACAGATAGATGAAAAACAAGTAGAGACAACAGCAATTTACTGAAGTGAATCCTTGGAGTCTTATTTTATAGAGATATCAATTAGATATGAAGAGCCCTAACCCAGTCCTTCAACTGCTTCTTTTTGTAGAGCTTTGACAGCATTTCAAGGGCAGTATAATGTGATATATGCCATGGTATGAAGAGTCTAGGATCACTAATTGCAGATTTTATTATTATCATGATTATTTATTTATTTATTTAAGAAGATGACAAACATGACATGTTACGGGTTTTCACTGTTTATAAATAAGTGCTTAAAACTTATTGGCAATAATGTATAAACAATAATATATATTAAATAGAAAATGGTTTCCTGCAATTAAGTGTAATGGCTATATAATTACATATAGCTGTGCATGTTCTAGATTACTATATGTGAAAAATGTCTTTAAATTATTATTATTTTTTTTATTCATTCACTCTAAAGACCTCTGCCATCACACATCTGTGGTATCTGCTGCTTTTGTTGGGCAGTATAAATAGCAATTCATCAAAACAGACATGAGTGAAATACAGCGAATAAAGCAAAAACAGTTTTTACAATTCTAACTAGCTTGAAAGTCAATATTTGGTATGACCACTTTTATTCTTCACCATGACTTGAACTTGTGAAAGCTTTCATGTAATTTGTTTAACTAGTCTTCAGGAATAGTTCTCAAGGCTTCTTGAGGGGCATTCAAAGCTCTTCTTTGGATGTTGTTTCCCTTTGTTCCATTCTCTGACAAGATGATGTCACACTGCTTGAGTAATGGTAAACGGACTGGTTCTGATCTACGCAGGCACTCAAACCACCTGGTATTTCCATCCAAGTTCTAACCAGGCCCAAACAAGCTTAATGAGCCCCTGTAGTCCCTGAACTATTGTGATACCTTGGGTTTATATTGGCAGTCATGTTCATAATTTTTTGAAGTACAAACAGCTTGGAGTGTTTTTTCAGACAAGCTGTACTACACTACATGTTTTCCATTGGCCATGTAGCCACCGACAACAAAGATTTAGCTAACAGGCTAACATGACTGGGACTTCTGTATTCAATGATAACCAGAGATGGGTCGAGTATCCAAAAATTGTACTCAAATAAGAGTAAAAAAGTACTTGGTGAAAAGACTACTCAAGTAGTGAGTAACTGTTTGAAATGTCCGATTTATTTTTTAAATAAATGCTATCAGACAAACAAAAATAAATAAATATACAAATTGTAGTATTTTCCAACAGGAATATATGTAAAAAGATCAACAAAATAAGGCACAACAATTCTAATTTCCAGATTTCAGTTTTTCCACAACATAAAGCTTTTTTCACCAATACCTACAGTAAATAATATAAATATATAAACAGTGCAAACAATTTCTAGTGACAAGATATGCTGTAAACTTTATATTCATTTTGCTCCAAATGGCACAGCAGCCTCAGAGAAAACATTAGAACACGGCAACTTCAACATACAAGGCAGCTCAGTTTACCATAAGTTGTATGGGTGTGCATTTATTTCTGCATATTTAGCAAAAATGTGCCATTTCTTCACTCAGTGAAGTGATGGTTAAGCTTCAGCAGCAGTTTGCTCTCAAGGTTCTTTCTGTGAAGCTGTAACTGTTTAGCAGTGAACAGGAGTCCTGCCTGACTAAGAAGTCCTTCACAAGCTCCAGATGCATGAAGAGCTGTATTGATTTTGATCGACAGCTTCTTGATGTGAGGAACATCCCCCAAGAACCCGAAGAGGAGAGTCCTGGCCCCTAGCCCTGCCAGTGTAGCAGAAATGATGATGGATGATGACGGCAGCAGCAGCCGTTCTTCTCTGGGCGAGTAGCTTAATGTTGTTCGTGTGTAATTTACGTTGAGTAGGCTAACCACGTTATTACATTAATGCATGTAAGGTGAACTAGCAAACACCATCGTAATTACATGCGGCTGTCTTCTTGTTTGATGGCAGATGCTCCCTTCACCCTGGCCAAAAAGGCTAAAATGACCGAAGAAAAAGTGGAAAACAGCTAAACATGAGAGGTTTTTGGACAAAGTTTTTTTTTTCCCATTGATTAAGCACTACTTCCAGCCAAGAGTGATGTCATAAATCCCCTATAGCTGCAGAAAAGGCTAACATTGTTATCTTTTTACAAAAAAACAGCTGAACATGAGAGGTTTTTGGACCAATTTTGTGTTCTTCATTCTTTAAGCACCGGTTCGAGCACCGTTTAAGCACTGGCACCGTTTCAAAAGAACCGGTTTGGTACTGGTATCGGATAAAACCTAAACAATACCCATCCCTAGAAAACAGGCAACCCACCCGCAGTAGATGTGCTCGGTGTGAGGTCTCGCAGCAAGCTATCAAATACGGCGCATTTCTTGGCTTTTAACAAAACGCTATACGTCGCCAGGTGTTTCATCAGATTCGAGGAGTTACCTCCTTTGCACAGTATCACCTTAAAGCACTTGTTGCAGGCTGCTGAGTTTGCATCTTTTGCTGTTAAGTACAGCCAGAATTTGACCGCTTCGACTTGGGCATTTTTAATCTGTAGCTCTGCTCTAAAAGAACGTACGTACCTGGGCCCGCCTACTTACGCTCGCAAAGGTAAAATGATTGGCTAGAATCCAAAGTGCATGACATCTCAGGAAACAAAAACCGAAATAAAGCACCGAAATGTGCGCTGCTTTTCGGTCTGGTTACTACCGTTTATGCCACAATGGCACCGGATACCGGTACCCATCCCTACTCGTTACTACCCACCTCTGATGACAACATACTGTAGATTGTAATAAACTGCTCTGCCACCTAGCTGTAGCTCAGGTGGCAGAGCAGGTCAGCCACTAATCAGAAGGTTGGTGGTTCGATCCCAGGCTGCATCCTGGCTGCATGCCAAATATCCTTGGGCAAGATACTAACCCCATGTTTGCCTACTGGTGGTGGTCAGAGGGCCCGGTGGCGCCAGTGTCCGGCAGCCTCGCCTCTGTCAGTGCGCCCCAGGGCAGCTGTGGTTACAATGTAGCTTGCTATCGCCAGTGTGTGAATGTGTGTGTGAATGGGTGAATGACTGAATGTAGTGTAAAGCGCTTTGGGGTCCTTAGGGACTAGAAAAGCGCTATACAAATGTAGGCCATTTACCATGTACTCAAAATGTTGATATAAATGAGTGCTGCACAAATGGTTAGGCACTAATGGAATCTAGGAAATTTGTGTCTTGATGTGAAGTCTCCTGAGAATCTTATCCATTAGCTGGGAAATGTAGATCATCTGCTTAGAATCAATCAGAATCAGAATCAGAATACTTTCTTGATCCCTGGGGGAAATTATTTTTTGTTACAGTGCTCCATTTTAAACCAACATTAAGACAAGACAGACAATACACTAACTAAGAATAGTACAATATATACATATATATACATACATACATAAGTCACTCATAAATAAATAGTTGGAAAAGAAACATGTGTAGTTGTAGCAGCAAACAGTGTGTTAAGTGGATGCGTTGTACAGGGAGATGGCCACAGGCAGGAATGATTTCCTGTGTCGTTCAGTGGTGCTTTTCGGTAATCTCAGTCTCTCACTGAACGTGCTCCTGTGACTGACCAGCATGTCATGGAGTGGGTGGGAGGTGTTATCCAACATTGTCTTTATCTTGGACAGCATCCGCCTCTCCGACACCACCTTGAGGGAGTCCAGCTCCATCCCCACAACATTGCTGGCCTTACGGATTAGTTTATTAAGTCTGTTGGCATCTGCGACCCTCAGCCTGCTCCCCCAGCATGCAACAGCATAGAGGATCGCACTGGCCACAACAGACTCATAGAAAATCCTCAGCATTTTCTGGCAGATGTTGAAGGACCTCAGTCGCCTCAAAAAATAGAGACGACTCTGGCCCTTCCTGTAAAGTGCTGTGGTGTTTTTAGCCCAGTCCAGTTTATTGTCAATGTGTACTCCAAGGTATTTATAGTCCTCCACAATGTCAACACTGACCCCCTGAATTGAAACAGGGGTCAAGTGTTTCCTGGTCTTCCTGAAGTCCACGATCAGTTCCTTGGTCTTTGCCACGTTGAGCTGCAGATGATTCTGCTCACACCACGTGACAAAGGAGTCGACCACAGCCCGGTACTCTGTCTCATCATCCCTGCTGATGCATCCAACCACCGCAGAGTCATCAGAAAACTTCTGAAGATGGCATGTCTCTGTGCAGTGGCTGAAGTCTGTGGTGTAGAGGGTGAAGAGGAAGGGGGAGAGGACAGTCCCCTGTGGTGCCCCTGTGTTGCTGATCACCTTGTCAGACACACACTGTGGGAGACGTACATATTGTGGTCTTCCTGTCAGGTAATCAACAATCCAGGACACCAGAGAAGCATCCACCTGCATCGCTGCTAACTTATCACCCAGGAGGGTCGGCCTGATGGTGTTGAAAGCACTGGAAAAGTCAAAAAACATGACCCTCACAGTGCTCGCCGGCTGGTCCAGATGGGTGTAGACACGATTGAGCAGGTAGATGATGGCGTCCTCAGTTCCGAGACGAGGCTGATAAGCGAACTGAAGGGGATCCAGGTGTGGTCTTACTATGGGTCGCAGCTGGTCCAGGATGAGCCTTTCCAGGGTCTTCATGATGTGGGAGGTCAATGCCACGGGCCTGTAATCCTAGGGGCCACTGGGACGTGGCGTCTTTGGTACAGGGACGAGACATGATGTCTTCCACATCACCGGGACCCTCTGCAGACTCAGACTCAGCATAAACAGTTTATGAAAGACTCCACACAGCTGGGGGGCACAGGTCTTGAGGACAAGGGGACTCACTCCGTCTGGTCCAGCAGACTTGCCTGAGTGAAGTCTCCTCATTTGCATCTCAACCTGGTATTGAGTGAAGGTGATGGGTGGGGGAGGGGTGTCAGGAATCTCACAGGAGGCAACAGCGCCATGTGAAGAGAGAGGCTGGCACAGTGGTGTGGTTCTGGATTCCAGGCTGACTACAGGTGAGGTTGTGGGGGTAGGAGCAGACACTGTGGTGTCGAATCTATTGAAAAACAGATTCAACTCGTCGGCTCTATTCTCACCTCCCTCAGCTCCCCTGCTGTTGGTTGGCCTGAATCCAGTGATGGTCTTCATGCCCCTCCACACCTCTCTCATGCTGTTCTGCTGGAGTTTCCACTCCAGCTTCCTCCTGTAATTGTCCTTAGCCTCTCTGATCTTGTCCTTTAGTAACAAGATCACTTTGGGCAAGTAAGCTGAGTGTTATATTACTGACCAAAGTTTCCTGAAGACTATACATTTACAAACATTTATCTCCTCGGGGGTAAATGACTGGCAACATGGTTTTAATAGTCACATTCAACAGCCAGCTTGGTAATAAACTTAAAATGTCTAATTTCTCTGCAAGTAAAAAATATCCATTAAAATGTTTTATCTTTATTATTTGTGTTTTGTAATGCAAAAGAATACATTATCACCACAATGTGATCTGGTATCTTGTGATTTTGTGTTTATTATCATAAACTGTGCTCCTTGTACCTTCAACTGTAGCAGGCCTGGAGTACTTGGTATAGGTTTAATGCTGTGCAAACTGCAAAATACAAGATACAAAATGCATATAAAAGTGGTTAACATGAAAATAAAAGACAGAATTTCAAGCTAAGCGTGTCCAGAGGTCCGCTGGATCTCACTGTAAATGCTCTATTGTTTCAGCTTAATTTGTTAATGTCAGTGTTTAAATATACCTTTTTGCCACAGTGCTTTTCAAGGATAAATTACCTTTTTAGATTTTGTGGCTGAAACAGGCTGTACTAACATCTGTAATGACAACCTGATGACCGATTTTCACCTACAGCCAATTTAGAGTAACCAATCAAGTTATCTTACAAGTCTTCTTCTTCTCATAGATCTGATTGTTGTGAAATTACAGTACTTTTCAAAAGGTCCTAAGTAAGCCCTCATTTCTATAAATTTTGGTTTCAAGGAGCCCGATTTTTTTAGTCATTGTATAGGCCTTGTACAGAACTATGGACATTGGCTGCTTCTTTTTTTTCTTTCCATTTTCAGTGCAGCCATTGCACCTGTTTCCCTGAAACTACTCAGGGTGGCTGTCAAGAAGCCATTCTTAAGAAAGGGAAACAGGGAGAAAAGGTTGAGGTATGCCAGATTACACACAAACTAAACTAAAAGTCAGAAGGTTTTGTCAATACAGTTTGTGGCTGCATTTTAGCCAGTCGTATTGGGCAGCACGGTGGGATGCACAGCAAGAAAGTCCTGAGTTCAATTCCACCATAAGGCGGGGGGTCTTTCTGTGTGTAGTTTGCATGTGTTGGAGATCTTGTCAAACATTGATTGAATTATGAATGCAGTCCCATTCATACAAGACCATCTGGGAAGTGTCTGATTGGCAATTGATTTATTTTTCAGCATGGTAATTACCCAAATATATTGCCAATACATTTAAAGCATACCCAGATAGAAAAAAAAACACAAAATAGACACTCACTTATGGGCCTCCCTGGAGCCCACACCTCAACATTATGGAAGCATCTTGACAGAGAAAAAAACAAACAAAAGGCAGCTAAAGAAGAGCTGTGGACTGTCCTTCAAATCTGTTTTGCCTTATGTAATATATTTTCATGCTCCTTTACACATATTTCCAATTTTACTAGGAAAATATAAAGAATATAAAGGGGTTACTCAAAACTGTATTTTATAGGAACAGTAGGTGAGTTATAGTTCCTGTGGGTTGTGTATAATTGTGCTCATCACTTCAAAGTTACACATGTCATGCTGATAATGGAAACTGGCATCTCTGTTTAAATGTCCACTTTGACCAGTAAATCTATCAGCAGTAACAGCTATTTCTTGTTTTGTTTTAAATATTTGGCTACATCCACCCACACCTCTGAATGAAAGATGAGGCAAAAGGAATATACAACTGCCTACTGGAGAGAAAAGGATATTGGTGCAGTAGGATGAACTGACACTCATCAATGCACACTCTCACCAACAGAGGGAGGCATGAAACAAACTATGAAGGGCTTTAAAATTATAGATGGCATTGAGACATGCTTGTAGTGTGAGTCAAAAATATTTATTCAGTGAAAAAATGCTGCAAAAAAATAAATAAAACTGGTATATGTAATAAAAACAAAAAGTCATAAGTAACTGCTTTTCACTGGTTATATATAAACACTTTAAAACAAGCAAACAGTTAAAAAAATGGATTGAATAATACTTACAGAACAGTGAGCCTTTATATATATAGGGTGCATAAAAATAATAGTATTTCATTTCAGTGTTGCTCTAAAAAGCAGTCTTATCTGAACTCCCTTCATCGTTTAAAAGGCATAATTAGGATACCAAACAAAGCTAAACCCTATATATAGGCTTTAATTGTTGTTGTTGTTTCATAACTAAAAAAAAAAAATCACATTTAAGGATTCAATTAAAATGTCAGCTCAGTGAGAGTTAGAGGAGTAGTTTCTTATATTGGCTGTCGGTGTTTTCTTGGAAAGAATCCACTTTAATTGAAGAGTTTATTTTTGAACTTTCTGTACAGCTGGATTTCAGCATTGGTCTGGTGCTGGATCTGCATGAAGCAGGCAATGAATTACTAATATCATTTCTCTTTGTAACCTTATGACACTTGAGCACGTTGGAGAGTTGTCTCTGGCATTGGGAGGATCCAAAGTAGTAGAGTAGGGGATCTAGGAGGCAGTTCAGACTTCCCAAACACAGAAACACCAGATAGAGTGCGTAAGAGCCATCAGGTGCCTCCTGGCTCTTCTCGGTGTTAAACTGCAGGTAGTGTGCAAGCAGCAGACAGTTTGTAGGCATGAAACACAGGACAAATATCAACAGAACTGTCAAAACCATCACTATTGCTCTTTTCCTTTTGTGTGAGCTTCCAGGGAGCCTTTTTTGGAGTTTGCTCAGCGACCAGATGACTCGAGTGTAGGACACCACTGTGATGAGCAGAGGCAGGAAGAAGAGGAGGCAGCAGAGAGTGATAAAGTATGTCTTTAACCAGACGATCTTATCTGTGGAGTGGACATCATGGCAGGTGGTGATATTCAACTCACTGATGTGAAAAGTCTGGTCCGATGTAACAAGAGGCACAGAGCCAGTCAAGGATAACACCCACATGGTTATGCAGGCTATGACTGTGTTCCTTGGCCTCCTCCAAGCCAGAGAGTCAATGGGATAAACAACAGCAAGCAGACGGTCCACACTGATGCAAGCTATGAGAAGAACAGAACAATACATGTTCCAGTAAAAGGCAGCAGTGACCACACGGCACATGGACGGGCCAAATTTCCAGTTGTTGCCTTCAAAGTGGTAGGAGATCTTGAAGGGGAGCATCAGTGCAAAGAGCAGATCAGCTAAGGCCAGGTTCAGCATATAGATTGCAGCTGGCTTCTTAGGACGGATCCCCCGAGCAAAGGCCAGCAGAGCACAGATGTTAATTGGCACACTGATGGAGCAGACCAGCGTGTAGAAGGAAGGTAAAAGGATGGTGGACACAGGGCCAGTTAGAAACATCAGGGCCTGTTCCGAAAAAACTTTTCTGTCCTTGGGACCATTTGAAGAACGATTTAATGTTCCGTTATCATCATAATCTATTGGTTCATCCGTCACTGACTGGCGTAAGCCATACAAAAAGCCCCTTCCATGTGGAGCAGCTGGAGAAAGAGAGAAGGGGGGGGGGGGGGGGACAGTCTGATCAAAGGTAAAGGAAATGGAAAAGTTTTGGCTAATCCAACAGGAAGACAATCTTCATTTGGTATCAAACTGTTTAACAAACATATACCACATTTTACTAGGTCCATATTATGCATTTCTAATTTATCTAATTACCTTAATACCAGTTTTGTCCATTAAAGAAAAATCAATTTCAATTTTAACAATACTTACCAAATTTAAAATCGCTAATTAAATCATTTCTTAAAAACTTAAAAAGTTCTCTTAATTGCTACTGTTTTATTACTTCAGCTTGGAAGGGAAAACACTTCTTCAATGACTTTAAAATAAAAAAAAAGAAAACCATCAATTTTATGCCGACTAAATGTAGCTAAATCAACACATTTCCAGTGAAAGTTTTTTTAAACAGTGTGCAGGGAATGCCAGAGTTTTAAACACAGTAGAAACTTTTCTTACTTGCGTTTTCTCTTGCGTAGGCAGCACCGAAACACGACACAAGGCACAGAGAAACTAACAGAGACATCGGAAGCATTCTGCTCACCGGTGAAAAATAAAACCACTAAACGAGAATAAATTGATTAAATGCGCGACGTTAATACTCTCCGTTCCCAGTCGACCCAGAGTTCTTCTGCTGCCGCTCTTCTACAGAAGCACGTCAAATGTGGCTTGTTTACGCCCAAATTTCGGCTGGTCAGATCCTATCGCGCCCCTCCACCAATCAGAGAGGTCTGTTCCCAGACACATTCCTGTGGTGTGATGTCACCTTTCCAGTCACACAGCAAGGTCAACATCTAACCAAAGACATGCGAGCAGCATCGACCCCCCCTGCCTCCCCCCGCACACCCAAACCTCGTCAACAAATTAGGACCGTTTTAATTAATGATGTAAACGGTTAGAAGACAGTTCATAGATTTTTGTCTATTTTAAATTAGAAAAAACAAACAAACTATTTTTTAAAGTTCTCTAATGAAACCTTTTACCTGTCGTTTTAACACACGATGAAAAACAAAATTAGAGTGAGACGGGGCTTATAACGTAGCATATTTCAAAGAAAAAGGCACAATGTGTTTCAAATGGCACATTTAAAACAGTGTGGGTTTTTTTGTTTGTTTGTTTTCTTTAGACAGTGAAGTTAGATGAGCCTCATGCTTTTTTTTTCTTCTTTTTTTAAAAGCAAAAACTCTCCTCTCAACCCAGGAAGCGTGACTAACACTGCAGAAAGTTGTGTCCTTTTTCCGGACAGCACATTGAACTCTGCCTAAGAGCTGCATTCTATTTGATGAGTGATAAGAAACAATGATAATGAACCACAGTAACCTAGTAGTGAAGGGACAACAACAGCAATTTATTTATCACCACTTTAAATTGATCTTTCGTTCAGCTAAATATGAAACAGATTTTCTGTTCTTGGGATGTAAACATCCAGCAACACATTTCAAAGTATTAACTTCTGGGAAAATGCCTTGGAATAAACAATTTTGTTTGAAGTGATTTAACTTATCCCTGCAGACTCTTAACTGCTTCCTTTGTTTGTGACAGAGGGCAAATGGAAAGCTCTATAGGGTCATTAATTTTGGAACAAATATATTTTCAGACAACAAAAGCCAAACTTTTTTCCCTTTTCTTCTTTTTATTTTTTTTAACCCTTTGTGATGAGATAAGATGTTGCCATTACTTATTTTAGACATGTTCAAAAGGTGGCTGGTAAAATGATAAATGTGCCTTTACATCCTCCGTTCCTGGTAGCAAATTGCTCTCCAGATTTTTTCCCTTTTTTGTCTATGTGTCCTTACATTTTTGTTTACTTACTTATGTAAACTGTTTATCCAGATTGCAATTGCTTGTCTTTCCAGGAAGTTACATGACCATGGTACTTCCCACTGGTGAAAATGACCAAGAGACAACCAACACAATAACCAATCATACAAGTTAAAGTAAAGGGAGTTTTTATATTCATGTATCTGCTTTATAAAAGTCTATATTTATAAAGTGCTGGGATGAGAACAGAGGACAGTAAAACCACCAAAATGAAAGGCACCTTTGCCTTGAAATGTGCTGATTACATTTTCTCTGTGTAAGATGAAAAGAGACTTCCTGAGGGAGGGATGGGAGTAGGGATTGTCAGCAGCTGGACTTTTTCGCCTTGCTTTTTGCTTTCATGCTTTTAATATTCACTCAAACTCAGAGAGGCAGACTAAACCCATTTCCTCCCAAAAATATTGGTCACAGTGAATTGTTTCTTATTTAAACATTCTTACATATTTAAACATAAAAAAAAATCATAACACAAATATAAAATCATATTTAAACATAAAATCTCTTTCTGCATTGGTGTTACTTAAAGCAATAGTTTAACATTTTGGGATAAATAAATTTGCTTTCTTGCTGAAGGTGCATATCTTGCACAACTATAAAGACCCAACCAGCATACTTGAGCATAAAGACTGGAAAGCAGGAAGTATATCTATTTATTTATTTTTATTTTTGGGGGGCCTTATTATGGTTTTATTTTTGATAGGGACAGCAAAGACTGACAGGAAAGTGGAGGAAAGAGAGAGGGGAAGACATGCAGCAAATAGCCGCGGGTCGGACTTGAACCCAGGCTGCCTGGCCGCTTTCATAAAGTCCACATATATCGCCTATCTATACCAGAAAACTTCATTAATTATAGCCTACATTATTTTCTTCATTAGGACTTGAGTTTTAAATAAAATTGCTGACAATAGGGAGATTACATGGAAAGAAGTGGGTCTGCATATAGATAGTTAAAGCTTTTTTATGTTTATTGTGTTCCTCTTGTATGCCTTAGTGCATGACGATTAATCGATGCAAAACCTAAGGTATTTCAGTCATGATTGACAGGGTGTTGATCTTGTTACAGTTTTCATAGTCAAGCCTTCAGTTCTTGGGGTGGGGCAAAAAACCTGAGCAGTACTGGCAGCAAGTGTGTATTCTGGTGAATTCCGCATGTTGTAATCATAATGCTGTAAACTGAACTTTCTCATGACTTCCTCAGAATGACTGGTGACTTGGCCATTCTTTAACATATATAAATAACAAATAATAACTCGTAACAGAAAATTGGTTGGCTAAATGAAAGTCACAGTATTTACACAAATGTATTGAAGACATATAACATTTGATTTTCACCAAGAAGAAGCAGAATTTGAAGTTGATTATTTTGTTGATGTTATCTAGAAACTTCTACATACACGATACCACAAAACCACTTAACTCAGGGTCCATAATGAAACATGATGAAGTCCCAAGCAAGCTATGTTAGTTAGCCCCTGTTATGACACTTGAAATTCAACACCGCATTGCAGAATATAATTATATCCCCTGAAGGATGATCAATATACTTTAGGTAGCGCATTAGTGTTACTGCATTAGTATAGTGTTTTTGTACGAGGGTATCGTCTGAAATGAATTTCTACTTTGCTCTCTAGACACTCCCCAAGTTAGCTGCTGCTCTAGTGTTGGGCAGGAAGGAAGCATTATGCTTTCAAATACTTTTTTATTTCTTGAAACAATGAGTGCTGTAAAAATGATACTATAAGGCTCTGGGACTGGCAGTATAATTCTCTGGGTTAATGGCTGCCAGAAACTGTTTTCCTGAACATTTTTGTTGTGAGAAAAAGTACAGTTTGGTATGCACAGTAGAGGACATGTTGTTCCTGCAGCCTGCAAGGCTTGGGGAGTTTCTAAACTAACAAAAGTTCATTCGTGCAAATAGGAGGAGGAAGGATACAGACTGTGGGAGATTAGATCCAGAGCAATGTCACTGCCACGCTTCCTGCTTTCTGTTTTTTTAGCGCCTGTAACAGCTGAAACAAATGTCTTAATGTTGAAGACTTGAGCATGTTTTTCTTTCTGTTGGCAAGTGAATAGTGTATTACTGTTTTTTTTTTTTTTAAATTAATACAGCCATAACAATTTTATGTGCAAATACTCAGATATCTACTTTAGTCTAGTTCCAAGAAATACAGACCATATAAATATATATATGTATATTTGAAGAAATGTAACTGTTGGTGCTTACTTCTTTGAACTGAATTAGAGCAAATTCATGTAAGTCATTACATCAGCGCCTTTGAACAAATAGCATGTTCATGCCAGCCTATGCAACGCATGAGGGTTCTTGCACTTGATGCGTTTAAAGTGTATGTGTAAAGGAGTCATAGCACTTCATTTGTTCCAGATTTTGTCATGTTACAGCCTTATTCCAAAATGCATTAAAAAAAATTTCAACTTAAATTCTATGCACAGTACCCAATAATGAATAATGAATGGTGCAAATGAACATGAACATGAACAACAAAATGTGTAAAACTCAGATAATCAAATAAGATTCAACAGCATGTGATTCAGCATATTTGAAGGACTTGAACTTCTCTAAATTCATGTTTTCTCCAAACAAATCAACAGCAAACAGTGCAAATTTCTGAGCTCATAAATCCACCATCTTTTTATAATGTTCATGAGTTGCACAGTTTCTGTCAGTGAGAAGATTGGCATTGCATAGATTCAACCAGAGAGCTTTATGTAAGAGTGTATCCATGTAAGATTTTTATAGTTGTCTGGCTCCACCAAACTCCAGAAATGCTGAGAATGCTGCTGAAGTTTAAGGTGGACATCATTTTGGAGATTTATGATGTCCATCTCCAAAGGACCAACACTGAAAAGCTCAGTCATCTGCCCTGACAACTCACTAGTGTCAACATCTAGGAAGAGGTTAGCAATAAAAGTCTCAGCAGGCTCCAGTTTCTCAAAGCCATAGAATCTGTCTGAAAACTCCTGTCCCAGTTTGGACACCAGATCACAGAATCTGTGTCCATTAAATACCTTTTCTGCTCCTAAATGGGACTCCAGTATCTTTGCAACAGAGATGAAGTGCTTAAGTCTTTTATTTAGTATCTGCTGGATATAAAATGAGAATTTAGCTGTGAACACCTTCACAGCACTGATCATTTCACACACTGTTTACTCTCTGCCATGCAACTGCTAGATCAGCTGGTTAATTCTTTCAGTCACGTCCACTAGGAAAGCCAGATCTAACAGCCACTCAATATTTCTTTGTAATGTGGTATCCTCTCCTCTTACTCACATAGACATTCACTGTGTATGCTATTGCTTCCTTGCAAGTAAATAAACGCGTTGGGACACACTACTGTGTGTCTCACTTCATAAGATAATTTTTCTAACAGGTTTTCTGTTTTCTTTGTATTATTGTAGGGTCTTTACCTTACAATATAAAGCAGGTTGAGGCAACTGTTGTTGTGATTTGGTGCTATATAAATAAAATTCAACTGAATTGAATTGAAGTGAAAAATGTCCATCCATATTCAATTTCCAAGGCAGGCTTACTTGTTTGATAGGATTTAAGGGTTTCTTTTATTCCTCTCCGTGAGAGCAAGTGGCTACATGGGTAAGTAGTTCACATATCTAAACAAATTATCTCTGGTTTGAGTGTGAGAGGAGCCATTAATGCATTGACAGCTGTGTCAGGAAGACTATCTGTTGCAATACTCTGTCAAATCAACTATATGGTGACCCCTTGTAAATAAGGGAGTTGTAGCTAAAAGATGCTAAAGATCTTTAGGGGGTATTATATGAGAACTCATCTGTGTCTGAGCTGGTTCACAGGGATCCACACACTTTCTGCTGAACACAATCTGACTACTCATCCACTCTCCTTATTTTTATAAGGAGAATGTGTGTCTGAAAACTTATGTCAACTGCAGAGAGAGACACATATATCAGATTTTAGCATCTGTTGATCTACAGCTGTGAAATCCAAAAACAGTATAGATATAGATATAGAATATTCCAGCTTGAAAAGATTACAGAATGAGGAACTTATTTTTTTTAGACTTGCAGTCTGCTAAACTAAACTACACTACTAAATAAAATACAACATCTGCGACCAGAAAACAGGAAGATACACACAGCAAACATAAGAAAAGAGCTGAAAACCATGCAGACATTTATATTATTTGACAGTACAGTTTTGGCACATGACTGTGAACAGCACATTTTCCCTCACCTTGCCCTCTAGTGACAGTACACAGAATTCCATGGCAGCGGAGTATTGGGCTTACAAGATTTAAATGACACCTGCTGTATGATAGTGTAGTAGTTTGCACCTTTTTAACATCTGGTGTGAAAAATTGGATAAATAAAATATGCAAAACTACCCACTGTGGTAACCCCTTGTAAACAAGGGATACTACTACTACTAGTACTAGTAGTAGCTTCTCTTCTACTGTTATGTAGAAGAGTGCAGATAGACTTTTATATATTCTGTATTACTGGAAATTTTAACCTTTGCAGAAATAGGTGAAAGGTGTTATATTGCTAAAAATCCCTGGACGTCAGAGCCATGGGAAGGTACTTGAAGTTGAGGGTGCTGAAGTAAGAGCGTGCATGTGTTGGGTTGGGGGTACTAATTTCTGAGGTATAAAATATATATAATATATTCCATCTGACCCCACTGGACACAGCAGACAAGGTATTTTATGATACAGCAGCGCAGACACAGAATAATTTTGTTTGCGTACAGCTGACTAGAACCCATCTAAATATGGATATTATTTTAGCCAGCCCAAAAACCAGATTTAGACAGCATACAACATACCCAAGAACTCTTTTGCACTAAAGATCTACAGCTGTGAAATCCAAAAACAGTACTTAGATATAGAATATTTCAGCTTGAAAAGATTACAGAATGAGGAACTTATTTTTTTAGACTTGCAGTCTGCTAAACTAAACTAAACTAAACTACTAAATAAAATACAACATCTGCGACCAGAAAACAGGAAGATACACACAGCAAACATAAGAAAAGAGCTGAAAACCATGCAGACGGCAGATATTTATATTATTTGACAGTTTAGTGTGAACCACAACTTCCTCCCAGAGGAATCTGACTAGAAACTCTTTGTAACTAAGAGTATGAGATCTGACAGAGAACACAACAGCAAAATGTCAGACGTCACTCAACTGAAAAAATAGGGATATTTCTTCTGTGCAACTGGACAAAATATTTTCTGTTTCTAGAAAGAGCATTGGTCCAGTGATTTAAAAGAAAAGAAGAGAAAAGTGCCCCCACCCCCACTCACTTTTCATTAACGCTTAAAAAAGATTGAGATAACAAAAAGTTCAGCATGTTCCTGTTAGCAAGCATACATCCACATGTACCTTGAATAAATATCCTTTCTTCTATCACAGATAGGATCAAGATGACAAAAACACAATCGCATAACTTTTTAGAGAGTCACATATATGTCATCTTTCTTGTTTCAAGACTCTATTGACAATAATTAATTTCCTAGGTTGACCTTGATCAGACAAAAGTGCTGATGTCAAAGGAAATAGCCTGGAGTACTGATTTATTTTAGTATATTCAGTGTTTGAAAGTGTTCCTGTTTTTTTTTATTCTTTGGCTGTATCATACCACACTTTTACTAACCAAGTAACTAAAGAGGAAGTTAGCAAGCACTTTCCCCCAAAAAATACACAATACAGTTTTGGCACATGACTGTGAACAGCACATTTTCCCTCACCTTGCCCTCTAGTGACAGTACACAGAATTCCATGGCAGCGGAGTATTGGGCTTACAAGATTTAAATGACACCTGCTGTATGATAGTGTAGTAGTTTGCACCTTTTTAACATCTGGTGTGAAAAATTGGATAAATAAAATATGCAAAACTACCCACTGTGGTAACCCCTTGTAAACAAGGGATACTACTACTACTAGTACTAGTAGTAGCTTCTCTTCTACTGTTATGTAGAAGAGTGCAGATATACTTTTATATATTCTGTATTACTGGAAATTTTAACCTTTGCAGAAATAGGTGAAAGGTGTTATATTGCTAAAAATCCCTGGACGTCAGAGCCATGGGAAGGTACTTGAAGTTGAGGGTGCTGAAGTAAGAGCGTGCATGTGTTGGGTTGGGGGTACTAATTTCTGAGGTATAAAATATATATAATATATTCCATCTGACCCCACTGGACACAGCAGACAAGGTATTTTATGATACAGCAGCGCAGACACAGAATAATTTTGTTTGCGTACAGCTGACTAGAACCCATCTAAATATGGATATTATTTTAGCCAGCCCAAAAACCAGATTTAGACAGCATACAACATACCCAAGAACTCTTTTGCACTACAGATAGGAATGTGAAATTACAGCTTAATGATGTAGGTGGGTGGTTAAAACACAAACTTAATTTAATAATGGAGTTTGACTAAAGTTTTCTCTTGGGATGTTAGGGTGCCATTAAACATGTTCTTCGTTACTGTCTTTTGAATGTTCTTAATTTATGGTTGTAAGGTACATTTACCTAACGTTTCAAACATCCACCACAGGATGGCAACATCGGGAAGAACAATAGTTACTTCTTCCAGATGTTGCCAAGTGCATCTCTGTCTGTTTTTTTTTTTTCTTTGTGCTGTTTGTTTTATTACACCAGACACAGAGTCTGCAGTCCATTCTCTAGAAAATCTTTAAAAACTAATACACCTACTGGTAGAAAAAAATAATGAAAGGTCACTGATGAGGGCAGACGGAGCAAGAGACTGAGAGATGGATTGGGGGCATGGCTGCACTGATGCAGATGCAGTGATGCAGATGCTGTGCTGGTCCACCGTGGTGAAGAGAGAGCCAAGTATAAAAGATAAGCTCTCAATTTAGCAAGCTGGCTTGATTGCCGCTAATTCTACGATTAATTAACTTTCAGCGTCCATAGGGTCAGAGTTGAGAAGTAATAATGTACAAATGTGTTATACTTAGAATTTGGGGGTATCTGTACTTTACTTGAGTACTTCTTTTTCTCAAATTTTTTTTATGTTTACCCCCTACATGTTAACACAAATATCTGTACTTTCTACTCCTTACATTTTAAAAATGGGCTTGGTACTTCAGCTTCAACCCTTAAAGGGATGTAAGCCATCCTCATACAAGAATGCTACAGTACACAATGTGAAAACATTCCTACATGGATTACAGTCAGTTACTGCCTTTTCCCATTCTGACAACTCTGTCTGCCAAATATACAGCATAGCCCTACATATAACATACACATGTATGTTTATACTTAATTAACCAGCATCACTACATCCTTAAAAAATGCAAGGTTTTCTTATAACACTAGTTAAAGAAAACTAAATAAATTACAGTACGACCATTCTGGGAGTTTCAACATCCTGGCCATTCATCCATCCATTTTCTTCTTCTTATCCATGGGCCAAATTGTGGGAAGAGCAGCCTAAGCTTAACAGCCCAGACTTCCATCTCCTTCACTCCTTCCCCCTTCTTTACCTCATATGCGGGAACACTAACACGTTCCCAGCATGATGTAAGCTTATAACCAGCTGTTATTGTTATAGCTGTCAGCTGTGTAGAGGATGAGATAATCCATTATATAAAATTTCAAGCACCTAAGCAATATTCTGTCCCTAGTGTCAAGTACAGAGGACTCCATTTCCTTTTATAAGTTGGAATGAGTGAAGAAGCAGCCAGCGCCCAAAGAAACTCTGGAGAACTATCAATTAAGATAATTTTAAAATATTTACAAGGTAGTCTGGCTATTGGAAGAAATATGTTAAGAAAGAGCTTGAATCCTCTACACAGCACTGTAATATGTGTTTATTGTAACGTTATGTGGTTTGATTCACTGCAATGGCCAATTTGTAAAAAGTACTTTTCATGAAAATCGTTGAAGGTAAATTAAGAATAAGACCATGAACAACTGGTAACACCAGGTCATGTATAGATAAACTTTATCATGAAATTCCTTTGCATAAATATAATATGTCATGATTATTAGTTTGCTGTAAATAAATCTTTTGTCCTTTTTTGTTTTGTCATATCAGATAAATGTGTCATATCTGACATATTATGGGCTCCAGCCCCCTGTAGCTCAAATTCTAATTCAAATTCAAATTCAAATTTTATTTGTCACGTACACAGTCATACACAGTACGATATGTAGTGAAATGCTTGGACAACTGCTCGTGACCTAAAGAGAACAAAAAAGGAAAAGGCTATGAATAAGATAGGAAATAAATATGAAAAATTAAAAAGGGTAAATTTAACTAGGAAGGAATAAAATATAAATTAAGGTTAAAAATGAAATAACTGTACAACACAAATTAGAATGAAGGGTAAATTTAACTGGGAAGAATAAGATAAAGATAAATATATAAATTAAAGTTGAAAATAAAATAACTGTACAACAAAATACACAATACACAATATAGAACTATATAAGAATGTATGAAGAAATCTAAATATAAATAAATATATACACAATAACAGCAGCTGTACAAGTATTAACCGGAAATGAAGAATATAGTGACCAGTGTTGTGCAAAACCAAAGTCCAGAAAGTCCAGTGTGTGTGTAAGAACCATATGTGTGGGTCAGTACTGTGTGGTGGTGTGATTGAGAGATCGTATCGCCTGCGGGAAGAAGCTCCTCCTCAGTCTCTCTGTGTTGGTCTTCAGGGAGCGGAATCGCTTTCCTGACCTCAGCAGAGAGAACAGTCTGTTGTTGGGATGGCTGAGGTCCTTCACGATCTTCCTGGCCTTGGTCCAGCACCGCCTGCTGTAGATTGAGTGCAGGTCAGGGAGCTCGGAGCGGATGGTGCGCTCAGCTGACCGCACAACCCTCTGTAGAGCTCGTCTGTCCTGCATGGTGCTGTTCCCGAACCAGGTTAAGATGTTTCCCGCCAGGATGCTCTCTATGGTGCACGAGTAAAAGTTCCTGAGCACCTTGGAGGGCAGTTGGAAGTCTCTCAAGCGTCTGAGGTGGTAGAGACGCTGTCGGGCCTTTTTCACCACGGTGTTGATGTGACAGGACCATGACAGCTCTGACAAGGATGAGCGAAAGAGGATGGATGGATACTTTCAAGTCACACATTTCTTTCAGATATCTCTGACTGTTACTGAAACGTATGTTAAGCACAGCTCTTATCATATGGAAGGAACAAGTTAATGTTTTGGCTTCCTGATATTGGTCTCAGTTTGAGATATTTTGAGTAAAAGGATGTTGATATCATCTCTGCAGTTTGAGATATTTTGAGTAAAAGGATGTTGATATCACCTCTGCATGTTGTGAGTCTGAAGACTGGCATTGCATTGCTGAAACAATTGCACGACTGGAAGGAATGTGTAGAAATGTAGATTTGTACATTTCTATTTGAGGGAGAGAGGAACAAAATATGGGGAAGATACTTGTTTTACTTGTTTTTGCTCTCTGCATAAGCGGTACACAGCTGAAAAAAGGTAAGAGAATTTTATAAAAATTTAAGAGCAGATTTAAGTGTTTTTTCATGGAAATTGACAGTTAATCTGATAATTAAACTGCCACAGTTTCATTATTCAGATAAAAACACATGATTTTGCCATTGAATGGTTTATTATAGAATGGTTTTGAATAGTTAGCCAAACATTGCCTTGTGCAGCTCCGTCAGTTTGAAAACTTCCCGTATTTTCTGTCATGCATATTCATCTTTTTTTTTTTTCTTTTTTTTTTTTTTTAAAATGACATCAGAAACAGCAGTATGCGACATTACGTGATGGCAGAGCTTCAGTTCATCCTTTGTCATTTTTTTTTTTTTTTTTTTAAATAAATAGGACAGGGGGAATGAATGAGAGAGAGAGGGGGAGAGAAAGAAAGAAAACCAAAGAGGAGAAGAGACGGTGAGAAGGGGGGGAAGAGAGAGAAAAAAAAAAAGAACTCCTGGGTCACCTGTATGGAGGAGAAAAAAAAAAAAAACAAACAAAAAAAACAAACAGAGGAGACAGCAAACAACAAAGAGCAACATAATAATAGAGAAAACAAAGCACCATCACAATAAACTAGCTAGTCATAGATATCAATATTTACTAAATAATAAACGATATTGTGCAGCACGCAAGATAGACAGCGCACAGTGTGCTTTGAGGCAGCAGCCAAGAAAGCTTTAGTCCGTGTCTGTGAATACCCATGTGTGCATACCTGTGTGGATCAGCATGCTTGCATTCCAAAGGTTTCTCCATGTAATGATCTGCTAGGGAGTGTGGGGGGGCCACAGCCCCGTCCTCCAGGGTGTGAAGCGGGTATGGAGGAGATCAAAACTCCAGACATCCAGAGGCCCCCAGAACACAAGAGACCATGGAAGACCAACAGAGGGGCAGCCGCGCCACTGTCCCAGTAAGAGCTGAGGAGAGTCCCAGATGAGGGCTCGCCCAGCAGCCGCGGAGCAGAAGTCAGGGGGAGTTGCAGTGACGCGCCCGTGAGCTCCGCCGGCCCCCAGCTGCGCCTGAGCGACCGAGCCCTAGGCCGAGAGGCCGGGGGCACCCCACCTCCAAAGGGGCCCGAGCGAGCCCCAGGCCCCAGGCCCCGACAAGCGGCCGCCAAGGAGTGAGCCGGTGTGTACCCGGACGCCCACCCCCAGACACAAAGAACCACCAACACACCGACACCTGAGGGAGTCCGCCACCGGCAGGGGAAGTGGTGGTGGGTGGAGATAGGCCTCCAAACCTTGGAGGGCCTGAGGTGTCCCCAGAGAGGTGGCGTCTGATACCCAACCTGACATATAGACACAGACATACAGGCACACACAGACACAAACATCCATTCCCACCCACATGCTCTCATATGCACTCACTCCACACTCAACCAACGTGGAGACAGACATAAAGAGACGCTGTACACACAATCACACTCCCCAAGCGTACTCTACAAACCGGGTCTAGGTACCCTTGCCCCTGGAGGGGGGAATTGCACCCAGACCCAGGTGGTGTTACCCTTTTCCCTGCGGTGGGGAGAGGCAGACCACCCCGACTCCGCAGCAGCAGGGAGGCCCCACACCCCAGACAGCAGTCGGACGGCCAACTCCTCCTACTAGCCCTCCCGCTCCAGCAGGCCGCAGAGAATGGGGGTGGGAGAAGACTCCAAACCTCCCTCCACCCGCTCATTGTAGTGTTGATGCATATGTGTTCTAAGGTGCAATTAAAACCCAGGAGGGCATGCATGCATATTCATCTTTGATTTTTCAAGCGCAGAAAAAACAAGCGTGGCACTGAAAACGGTTTTCTATTAACAAAATATATCAGTACATATGTTGGTACAAATATATTTGAAAATCATTTATATTTTGAATGTAACTTTCATTTTTGTATTGTTTTTTTGGTTTTTGTTTTTGTTTTTTGCAGGACAAAAGACATGGAGGGAGCAGAAAAACAGCTCTGAGGTTGTTTTTCCCATGCTCAGAACATTTAAAGGGGCCCCAGTCATTAACATCCAGCCCTTCGTAAATGGGACTCAGGCTTCCTTTCTAACTTATTCCCCTCCAGCTCTGAACTTGCTCAACAACAGCACAGTGCGGTACCTCGGTGGTTCTCTGAGCACCCGAGTCATTTCCATTATTTACACGTTGGTGGTTACAGTTGGGATTCCAGCCAACGTCAGTATCTTGTGTTTGCTAGTGACTAAAATCCGAAAGGTGTCTTCTGCCATCCTCTACTGCAGCCTGGCTGTCTCCGACCTCTTCCTCCTCCTCTCCCTCTTCTTTCCTCTCCATTCCTGTACAAAAGTATGCCCAAGAGAATGTGCGCTGCCTGGGTGAGCCTGGCTCTGTGGGGGGTGTTTGGTGTCGCCATCATCCCAGAGCTCATCATCCAGCAGAGCTACTGGCTCCCTCAGCTCAACCGCACAACCTGCCATGATGTGTTGCCCCTGGATCACAGCTCTCACATGTTTCTGCTCTACTATCACCTGATTCTTATTGTCTTTTTTCTTGTGGTGCCTCTGGTTGTTATAGCTGTGTGTTTTGCCCGAATCATCAACAAGCTCACAAGGTCACATTTTGACTGGGTGACGTACATCAAAGCAAGCACACTGGTGTTTAGTATCTTCCTGGTGTGCTTTGTCCCCCCTGGAGTCCTACACTTTGTCCATTATGTCCAACTGTTTGTGGATGGAACAGAAACTTTGTATGTGTACTTTAATGTGGCAGTGTGTTTGTGCTATGTCCATACCTGTCTGGATCCCTTCCTTTTCCTTTTCATGTCCAAGGCTGCACAGTCTAGGTTTCATTTTAAAACTTTCAAGAGAAAGACACTGAGCAGTGTCTTGTTAACACGTAACACGTAGACTAAGGGTTAGCAATAAGTAATTATGACTTTTTATTTTTGTAGCCAATCATGAGGAAAATGATTCTCCTTGGTTGCTATCCAAAGAGAAATCAAAAATACCTATTCTATTCATTTAAAACTTGCAGTTTACCTGAACCTGATTTTATCTTTGTTTAGTTTATGTGTGTGAGACACATATACAATTGGATATTAAAAAAGAAAGCACTAACAGGCCAATTTATTAAGAACAGCTTACTAGTACTGAAATTGACACCATTTTGCCTCCAGAACGCCTTTAATTCTTCATGTAATATGTTCTGCAAGGTGCTGAAAACATTCCTCAACAATTTTGCCTATATTGACATGAAAGCATTATGCCGTTGCTACAGATTTCTCAGCAGCACATCCATGATGCATGATGTGATTAGCCAAGAAGTTATCTATTGCTATTAAAAACTATCACAAATCAATCAACATGAGTGACCTAAATCTTGCTAAGAGTAAACCTAACTTGATAATATACTTGTTTTGTTGCATAAATAATAAAGAAAATATCTGAAACGTTTATTCCAGAAAATAGTTTTTGTGGCATTTTCTTCTTTTCCCTCCACATTCTAAAGCTATGAAATCACAATGACATGAAGGGTTAGCTGCAATGTTGATCCTGGATGAACATTATTAGGATGGAATGCCACTGTGTGAAAACATGTGAACTGTAGTCTCAGTTGTACACACAATAAACACTGCTGTGTGATTAGATGTTAAGATAACACACTTATTTTGCAGGCAAAAATCAGCACACTTAAATTTCCTCTTGCTTACTTTGGCTCTATAACTAGCACATGATGTTTATTTTCTGAGTCTATAATACTAAAGGCCTTCCTGATGAACACTTCTGATGTCGCATTGAGGCTCATAGTTTAAAATTTGTACATTAAATTATGTGAAAAAGCATAATCTTTCTACATGTTGGTCTATAAATTGTGTTTAGGAGAAAAGGTTGTGGGAGTCACAAAAGCTGTTTGGGGGAACAAAAGTATAACAGCTGAAAAGGAGCAGCTCTACACCTTTAAACTAAACCTGGAGAGGAAAAGATTAAATGATGACCAAGGATTACTGAAGCAGGTCAGTAATCCTGACTGTGGTGTACCTGGATCGTAGTACAGAAATCCTATTCCCAGCTCTTAGTATGCTGACGATACAAATAAATTGTTGTTTAACCTACAGTATTATATTCTAGAAATCACACCTTTGTTGTGGGTGTCCTGTGAGGACAATGTACATATAAAAAAAATCAGAAAAACAGGTCTACATCTTGAATTTTCAAAAAGTGTATTACAATACTAATAGAAAAATCCGATGAATTAAAAGGCTGGGTATTACATGCTGTCAACATGCATGGGGGCAATAAATATATGAATGAAAAATGAAAATGAAAGCTGCAAAACAGCTCAGGCAAGCTTATTATTATTAGGTAATATTATATTATTAATAATGAAATCGTAATATTATATTATATTATATTATATTATATTATATTATATAAAATTACTTATATTATTAAGTAATTTCCATATTTGTTAATCTGAAAGTGCTGTGAGCGTGCACCTGATCAACATGCCTGTTTTATTAGACTAGACATGATCATATTATTATTATTATTATTATTATTATTATTATTATTATTAACTTTTTTTTTTCAAACTCCATCTTCTCTGCATCACAAATGTCGACCGAGGTGGTTAGCAAGACGAAATTGTCATGATGCTAAATCACTAAAGCTCATTTAATTAATTGCTAACAACTGATGCCATAACTGTGAAAGCTGAGCTGGCCTCTCAGCTAGCCCAGCTTTGTTAACAGGACACGGACACGCCCTCAGAGAAAGAGAAGACTGCACTTTATTATGAGATGAAATAAGCGCAGCTTTCAACAGCAATAATCAATTGTGGCCACAAGTCAGCAATAATGTAAAAGATGACGACAGCGGGGTCTGAGATTAAAGGAGAGAGAGATCCCTTCATGTGAAGAAGGATAGCCTCCTGTGACAGACTGAATGTACTATCAAGCGAAAGCCAATCAGAGTGCTCCCTGCTGGCACGAGGAGACTACTAGTGGAAAGGGATCATGGTGGAAAGACTGTAGAGCAGGGATAGGCAACTCCAGGCCTCAAGTGCCGGTGTCCTCCAGGTTTTAGATCGCACCCTGGGTTAACACACCTGAATCAAATGATTAGTTCATTACCAGGCCTCTGGAGAACTTCAAGAAATGCTGAGGAGTCATTTAGCCCTTTAAATCAGCTGTGATGGATCATGGACACATCTAAAACCTCCAGGACACCGGCACTCGAGGCCCTACCCCTACTGTAGAGCTAAAGTGTTAGTTGGGGGGGGGGTTCATAAATTTTGTCCAGAATGTGTGCGTGCAGACAATCAGTAAATAAATTCATACTGTTTTCGTGATAGCATAGTTTGGTGCAACTTTCCACGTGGTCACTGTTGTTTATATTTGCGTCATCGGACAGTTTACTACTTTGTGTGCTGAGGTTTGAACAACCTCATATGAGTTGCACCGTTTGGTGAATACTTTGTGACTTTATTGTTGGTTCACTGTGTAGACATATAGAACTTTCTATATGTTAGTACATATAAATAGTATGTTTATTTTAAGTATTAATTTCTGGCGTTATGTTTGAGAAATAAGCAGTCAGAAAAATAAAATCATGTCCAAATAGACGTTACATTGCAGGTTTATACAGAAAATATGTATCTGTTTATTATTAGGTCATTTATTCCTTGTTACAGAACCACGCCCCTCTACATAGAAACAACAGCACAAGTAATTTATTTTTTATACTTAATTTCAGTAAGCTGCATTGTAACCAATGCCCCCTGGTGGCTACATTTTTTTATTTATCATTCACCAAATATATTCTTTAAATCTACTGCGGTACTTTAGTACGTCTAAAATTTAAGTTTATTTATAATGGCATTTTATAGATATTACCATGATTTTTTTGGCCACAAACAAATTTCTGATGTTGTCATATCCGTCTTACTTAAAAAATGAGTAGTCTGAGGGTTTGTGTGAACAAAGTGACTTAAAATCAAGTCATACTAATACACAACTATATTTTTATAACAAATCTAAAGGACTTTAAATAATTGGTTAATCAAATTATTAGTCTTTGAAATTATTCCTTTTAACAGCCCAATACGAGTAGGTGGGCATGTATTGTGTAGCTTCATGTTTACCATTCTCTTCATTATTTGAGCCTTCAAGGGTGCTGTTATGATTTGGCGCAAATACATGAAGGTTATAAATTCTTTGTTAGTTCTTTTCTGGAAGTTTTAAAGTTAAACTTTTTGTCATTAGAAAATAGAAACAGAAAGTAACACAATGCGACGACACAGGAAAGATGCAGTTATTTTAGGCATACCACTTGCACCACTTTTAAGAAAAGAAGGCGGGGGATCATGCTTAGTATGACTATGAAAAAAGCTATTTCTGCCTACGTCACCACTGTTCGTGGTAGACAAAATGGGTGATATTTAACTGGTCGCAAATGACTTGTAATGACTTGAGGAAGTATTCCTCTTCTGTCCCCTCACGGCCACTTGTGCCTCATGACACTCATGACACATGCATTTAGGTCCTTGGGGGTGGGCATGGTGTCCAGAGGGGGGGGGTCTGTTCATTCAGCATCACCACTGGTGCTGGTGCCCACTTCTCAATTTTAAAACAGCCTGTAGACATCGAGGGTCACAGACACACACTATGTTGGTCGGCTGCTGCTTCTAAAAATATCTTGTGTTATTAGTACTGTGTGCTTTTCAGTAACAGTTATTATTTATTCTTTACTATTATTTATGCATATGTCGGTTGTCTCCCTTTCTGTCTCTATCCCTCTTCTTCTCCTCTATTTTTCTCTCCCTCTCCTTCTGTTAAATTCCTTCCCAACTTCTCTTTCTTCTTTTTTCCCATCCCCTAGTGTTGTCTGTTGTAACTATAATAATTCAAAATAAAAAAATCCTAATAAAATTCTAATAAACTATGACTATCAAGTGGAACATTATGCAAAATATCATAATGATCCACTTGGGAAAGTAAATCTGTTGGGCCTTTTTTGGCCTTCAGATAACAATTCTGACTGACACACTGCCGGACAGGAGAAGAGGAAAAAAATGTAAAGAAATGTCTGTGAAGGTTCTCAGTCATCCAGGTCATCGTAGTCAAAGGAGCTTGCAAAGAAAAGCGTTTGGACTTCTTTAAGTTACTTGAAGACGTTTCACCTCTCATCCGAGAAGCTTCTTCAGTTCTAATGTAAAGAAATGTAATTAGTGGAGGATGGTCTCCGACTTTCACTGAAACATAGATTAAACATAACCTGTTAGTCCTCCTCAAGGTTGAAAAGAACATTCTAAAGTTTCCATTAAGTTGACTACAGTGGAGAACATTTGGTTGTCTCAGTTTGAGTCATCTGTGACATTTGGAGTTTGACGTCACAACAGGAAGTTGAGGTCACTGCTGGGGCACAACAGACCCTGATACTGATGTTACTTCTTCCCTCTGATAAAAATATACGCCGAAAACAAGGCCCGGGTCACATCTGTGATCAGCTGGATGTCTACAATAATAAATTATTCTTTGATAAAAGCAGAGAAAATACTCCAACAATCCTTCCACCAGCATGTGTCCTGATCTGTCTTACCCTGATCACTTTCAAGCATATTAAGTTTCCTGTAAATGTAAAAGTGAAATGTAAATAACATGTCAAAAACACAGAACTTAAACTGCAGTAACAGAAACCTTCTTAAAGGTTTCTGAACCAAAATGAGTAATGTTTTTAGTAAGCGTACCTGTACACAAATAGCTGCAGAAAAGGAAGGGAAGACAAAGCTGCTCGTGTTGAGGCAGGCTTATCATCTTCACACAGGCATTTCCTTGACTCACCAGTTTTTCCTTTTTCTGTGTGTTACCTCTCTTCATAGCTCCAAACTTAGGCATCATATAACTTGCAGCACTAGGAGAACTGTGTGAAAATGTATATCTGAACATTTCTATTTAAGACAGTGAAAATGATACACAATACACACGGGAAAAACTGCGCAGAAAGTTCTGAGTAAAGTACTGAGATATCAGGTAAAAAGTGGGTCAGTATTTGTTTTGGCAAAGATACAGCAACAATAAAATAGTTTTCAGACAAGACAGAGTAGGGAAGTGAAAACCATTGTCCTTCATATTCAAAACGAAAGCAAAGATATTTTGTTTTGATACTGTGTTGGGTGAACGTGTGATTTTTTTTTTTTCTTACAAGGGTCGGCTTTCAAGTTCCTCCCACAGAGCTAACTGAGCGAAGCAGACTGGGGTGACAGGGAAAAGCAGTGATAACAAACAAAGAAGAGGCTTGCTAGTGACTCTTAAGCTGGGAGCCGATCAACAAGAAGAAAAATATGGGGAAACTACTCCTGGTTTTCTTCGTTTTTGTCCTCTGTATAAGCAGTACACAGCAGAAAAAAGGTAGGAGAAGCTTGTCAAAATTCAACAACAGCTTTAAGTAACAGTTTCATGGACTTGAGAGATAATCTAAAACATCTGGCGGTGTTGCTGAGGGTTGAATGACTGTTTGGTAAAAACTGGCTGAAACAGGATTTGAAGCAGATTCATGACCCTGAATTATTTATTATACATATATATACTTTGAATAGTTAATATTTCAATATCTTGACATCATATTCTCCAGCTATTTCAGTGAGAGGATTTTTTTTGTGTTTTCTGAGTTTCCTAATCATTATTTGTTCGTGGAATTTAAGTTAGATGAAAGTGTTTTGAGAGCATTTGGCTACAGATGAAACTAAATATCTAAATACCTAGCACATTGTATAGATACTTTGAACCAGTATATTTGAAATCTATGTTGGTACAAATATATTTGAAATTCATTTACATTTTGAATGACCTGCAGTAACTTTCATTTTTGTATTGTTTTTTGGTTTTGTTTTTTGTTTTTTGCAGGACAAAAGACATGGAGGGAGCAGAAAAACAGCTCTGAGGTTGTTTTTCCCATGCCCAGAACATTTAAAGGGGCCCCAGTCATTAACAATCAGCCCTGTGTAAATGGGACTCAGGCTTCCTTTCTAAATTATTCCCCTCCAGCTCTGAACTTGCTCAACAACAGCACAGTGCGGTACCTCGGTGGTTCTCTGAGCACCCGAGTCATTCCCATTATTTACATGTTGGTGGTTACAGTTGGGATTCCAGCCAACGTCAGTATCTTGTGTTTGCTAGTGACTAAAATCCGAAAGGTGTCTTCTGCCATCCTCTACTGCAGCCTGGCTGTCTCCGACCTCTTCCTCCTCCTCTCCCTCTTCTTTAAGGCTCACTACCATTTCCATGGAAACCACTGGGTTCTCGGAGAGACTGCTTGTCGAGTTGTTACGGCATGTTTCTACGGCAATCTCTACTGCTCGGCCATGACGCTGGCTTGCATCAGCATCAAGCGCTACCTTGCTGTGGTGTACCCATTCCTGTACAAAAGTATGCCCAAGAGAATGTGCGCTGCCTGGGTGAGCCTGGCTCTGTGGGGGGTGTTTGGTGTTGCCATCATCCCAGAGCTCATCGTCCAGCAGAGCTACTGGCTCCCTCAGCTCAACCGCACAACCTGCCATGATGTGTTGCCCCTGGATCACAGCTCTCACATGTTTCTACTCTACTATCACCTGATTCTTATCATCTTATTTCTTATGGTTCCACTTGTGGTTACAATTGTGTGTTTTGCCCGAATCATCAACGAGTTAACAAGATCACACTTTGACTGGAGAATGTACATCAAGGCCAGCTCACTGGTGTTTAGTATCTTTCTGGTGTGCTTTGTACCCTCTGGAGTCCTACACTTTGTCCATTATGTCCAACTGTTTGTGAATGGAACGGAAACCCTGTATATGTACTTTAATGTGGCAGTGTGTTTGTGCTGTGTCCATGCCTGTCTGGATCCTTTCCTTTTTCTTCTCATGTCCAAATCTGCAAGCTCCAGGCTTTACTTCATGTCTTTCAAAGGCAAGACGCTGAGCATATCTTTCTAATAGAAACCTGTTTAACAGTGTTAAAAAGTAAGTGATCATATTTCTTATTTTTGTGGATGATAATGAGAGAAATGTTCTCCTTGGCAGGAATCCAAAGAGAGATCAAAAGCACATGATTTTTCATTTAAAACTATAAATGGATTTCATCATTGTTGTATTAACCTTATTCTATGAGTCATAATTGTTGTTTTATTATAAAAGTTCTGTTTTTGTGACACCCACACACAAAACGTAACTCCTATATTTAAAAACTAGAAAACAATAAGAAACTTGAAAGTGTAAAAGAAAAAAGAAAAGAAATGTATACGTACATAATACATTTTCCTGTTTAATGACAGTAGTGGCAGCAAGATTTACAGCATGTAGGGTCATTTTATGCTTACTGTAATTCACAAGTTATTTGAAAAGATGCAGTGCAATGATACATAAAATATGAGTTTTAGTGTCTGCCATTTGGTTGCTATTATAATAGTATTTTAGTAAAGCTACTGTAATCGGCATAAACAATTCATTAGAGTAAAATGCATCTACATATGTTCATGTTCCCTGAATTTCATTTTTCTCTCTACAGTGTTTACAGTAATTTCCCTACTATCCTCTGTTGTGTAACTACCCTGAAGATTTGAACTGGAAGTTAATGTCATGATGGGCTTTAGCTAAAACATAGCTGTGTGTTTTTATGTCAATTTGTATATGTATATAGTATATGGATGTACATAGAAGATGAAAGGATGTATATTATTTTTTAAATTAAATAATAAATATAATTAATAAATGTGTCAAGTAAGAATACTATACATCTATACTTAAAAAAAAGATTTCATAACCTTTTTGAACTTTTACAGTAGTATATAACTATATTCTATACATTTCTGTATCTCCGGCTTTCCTGTGAACTTTTCAAAGATATCATCAGTTATTAAACTACTCTACTTCTCTCTGCTCTCTACCACTGACTTGGTATTTCCTAACCAGCCTTTGACAGGATGTAGAGTAAAGTGACACTGACGAGTGGAAAAGTCTACTGTCCGTCCGTCACGTCACACTGGGGTAGTAAAAAAAGAAAGCACTATGTTAAAATTTTGTCTATGACTCACTTCTGGCTGTAATTGACATTAATGATAAGACAGTTTACTGAGATTAATCTTTATTCTTTATTAAAGATTCTTTGACTGTGTATTTGAATAAGGGCAGGCAGAGAGAGTTGCATGTTTTGGTAAATTTAGTATGAATGGCACCATCTGCTGGTAAAAATGAAAGTTCAACAGCTGCTCAAATGAAACTCTTTATTCAATATGTAGATACCAGAGGAATCCACCTTTACACTGTATTCACTAGAGCTTTTTATCAGCCTTATCAAAATAAATCATGTCAAGGTCAGATTTTTATCTTTACACACACACCTGCACATGTAGTTTGACAGCAGAGCTTTTCAAATCTGAAAGTCTCAATGGTGGCACTTTAATTCCTGCTCCAGTGACAATAATGACTAATCTAACTCGAAATCACCCGAAAAACAGATCTGACAACCCCTGCTGGAGGTCAGTTTGTAGTACAATCATCTCATCACTAGCATGCCCCTTCACAATGACGCAGAAGAACAATTCAGTTTAAGGAACACCTGTCCACAACAAACCTGACAACACACGAGAATGATACATTCACCTTTAACCCGGGAATCACATCTGTTAACCTCCACAGAGGAACAGCAAAGACACCAAAATGGCATATAGCAGACAAAACAGAGGGACTTAACAAACATGCAGGGTTTCAGTCTGGAAACTGTGATGTACAGTATAACAAGTTTGTTCAGCACAAGTGGAAGAGCGAAGGAGAAGCCACAAGGCAAGGCCGAGGACAGACAGAGATAAAGCATCAAACACAGGAAAGCAGATTCATATCTTGAAACAGCTGCAGTCCATTTATATTGGTAGAAAAAGGAAATAATTGGTCAATAATAGGTCCTTTACTACCAAAACTAAGATATATGTGAGAAACATAATATAACATTCAATAACAGTATCACCAAAGCTGACAAAAATTATGAAATTCCAATGATTTTTTGTATGATGGAACTAATGCAGAACAAACTACAAGTTTATGTTTTACAAATGACCTAATGTGTGTTAACATCAACTCATTAGCACTAAAGCAGGAGGTTGTTCAAGCATATAAGTCACAAAAAATAATGTTCTACAAATAACTTTTTTATTTATTTTATTAGATATCCCTCTCTGAGGTCACTGTAGTTTTGTTTGTGGTGCTCACAGTGCTGAAAAGTGTGATTTGTAAATATTTCCAAATATATAACATGTGTTTCCTTTGCAAATTAGGAAAGAAATACTGTTGAATCCGACTTCCATGGATTATTCAAAAATAACTAGCATTTCAGGATAAACTTTACTGTTGACTCCCCCCAGTGCTTGATTTTGGGATGACCAAAGGTGAACCAAAGTTAGGCCCAAAGTTGGTCCACTTTGGATCAAAGTGACTTCTTTGGTCCAGACTGAAATATCTCATTGTTCATGTTCCCCAGAGGATATATCCTACTTAATAAAGCAGTTCATTAATTTTTCTCCATATCTTTAATTAGCTAGATGGTTATTTTTGTCTTTTATGACATTCACCTCCAAAAGACACCATCCTTGTCTGCACTGCACTACAAAATATTTATGCTAGCACAGGAAACGCACATGCTAGCTTAGCCAGCATGATAGTGCAAGGCTGCAAAGGCTAAAGAGCCTTTAAAATCTTAAATAAGTGAGCATCACAAACAAATTGAATTTGCAATCTTACCATGTTTTTGTTTTTTTGTTTTGTTTTCTTGTTTTTTTAGAATTTGAGTGACTTGGCCTTTTACACATGGCTTTTAGTTTCAATTCATGATATAAATCAAAATGTAAAAACCTCAGTTCCTTGGTTTAAGAAAAAAATTAGAAAAAAATATCTGTCCACATAGTGTTAGTCTAGATATACATGCAATAAACTTACAGTCGTAGTCAAAAAGTTCTATATAGTCATCACAGGCATCAGTGTCATCTTGTGGGCTTTTAATGAGTTCTCTGAACTGTCCTTTTTTTTTCCAGGATGTAATAATTGTGCAGCATACAATTCTTTAGTCCTTTAAAACACAAAGATTGGGCGCACAAGTTTGAATTTGTTTTGGATATTTGGTCAAATGTTTTTTAGCAAGTTATACCTCGACTAGAGGCCTTTGTTAGCCATGAACAAGCTTCTGTGGTTAAGAAATAAGTTAGAATGTTCAGGAAGTCTGAAATCAAAACTGCTGGAACACTAGCATCACTGTCCACATTGAAGCCAGTTTTATATCACCATGGCCTGAGAGGTTGTGGACCAAGAAAGAAAACCCCTGAACCAAAACTGACACCTTCAAGCTTGAAAGTTTTATGGTCAGATGAGACAAAGACTGAGCTGTTTTGCCACAATGACAAGAGGTATGTTTGGAGCAGTAAACATGAGGCTTTCAAACCTAAGAACACTGTACCAAATGGCAAGCATGGTGGTGGCATCATAATCCTCAGGGGTGGTTTTACTGCCAGTGTACTGATAGAGTGTGCGGTGGATGAAATAATAAAAAAGAGAGATTACCTCAAAATTCTTCAACTACAGCTGAGATCAATAGCTAGGTGGTTAAAACTGGGGGACAACTAGGTGTTCCAACAACATAATGACCCCAAACACACATCAGAGCTGGTTTTGGAACAGTTTAAGCTTGCTAACATTATTCTTCTGAAATGGCCTTCCCAACTAACCAATTTAGATGAACCCTGACACTTCTGCTAAGAACAGTGGTCAAATGTCCAACTAGAATTATGCCAGAAGCTTGTTGATGGTTACTAAAGTGGTTGATTGAGTTACAAATTGTTAACAGTCATTTAACCAATTTCAGGGGTGTATATAAATCTGTGTGGATTTGACAATAAAATAAATTCACCTCGTGTAGCCAATTCTTATTTTTAAAGTAAATAAAGATGTGTGCGGTACAATCATTCCAACCTGAAAAAAGAACCATTCAAAGAAATCATTAAAAGCCCAAATTCACCATGATATTCGTGGCCATGACGAGTGTATGCAACCTTCTGATCACAGCTGTACATACAGAGAGAGAGAGAGAAATACACACACACAGGTGTGCTCACTGCAGTATCAAGAGATAGGAATGAAAAAAGCAAGATAGAGCAGCAAAGCTTCCAGCAAGGTTTGGAAGGAGAGGTGGGCTTGACGGTAAGAGAGGCACAACATCTGAGAAAGGCCTTTGAGTTTCAGGCGGAGCAGCAGCAAGGCAGGAACAGAGTGAAAAGACAGACAAAGTGACACTATGAAGAAACCAGGACAATGAGACAGATAGAGAGGGGGAAAAGACTCTAAACATAATTTGATACCAACAGAAGTTTCCTACAGTATAAATTCTTTTTGGCAGATGAAATTAAAAGAAAGAGCAAAGCCCTTCATGGTGAACTAAACAATACCAACATGAGAGATGCAGAGAGCAAGCATTCAGACAAAAGGATTCCAGGCCCAAAAAAGTCTCTTACTGTAAAAAGCAGAAAATGTAAACTTCTTTTCACTTTAGAAATGTAGCTGCTGAAGTTGCCAGTTTGGACTAAACTACTATGTATATCATTATTGATTTTTATGGCCTTGTCATTTTTGCAAATTGCAGCAAAAGGCTTAAGTATCATCAACCTATTTTATCAATGGAGTGAAAATTGTAGGAGCAAAGTTCAAACACAGTAAATCGCCACCCAAAAAACAGAAAAGCACATTGGTAAAGCAATGAATGAGACATAAATTAATAAATAAATAATAAAACAGCCTGTCTAATTATAAACACTTAATAAATAATTTTTAAGCAAGCCAACATTGCCAACTTTCAAGTTTTGACTCAAAACAATACCTCTTTCCCCATCCTGGTGCTATATGTTGATCACAAATTTGCTTTAGGTTTATTTATGAAATTTAATGATTTTATAATGAACACTGAAGATCCTAACCATGTCCAATGATAACTGTACCTTATACCATTAAAAGTGTTTTCATTGTTACTGGTCATAGTTACTGTAATGACTATAGCATGAGATATGAGCAAATAATATCCCAAGGGGCCAATAAATAAATGGGGACTATTTTGGAGGCTTACATAAATAAGCTGAACTCAGTTATGCTCACAATTTAATTTTATATCTTTATAAACTCAACCCTTTACAAGAGGGTAACAGCTCCTATATGTAGTTAAGTCACGCATTGATACATGAAAAAGATTACTGCTACAGAAAGCAACTGTGGACAATATCTACAATAAATAAACAAATAAAAATAAAAACTTTAGAAAACAGATGAGACTTGTACACACAGTAAATTAAAAATGTCCTAATGGCTATAATAGAGAAGGCTAAACAAGTAATTAAACTGCAGCATGAAAACTGTGACTGTGTGTGACATTACCTGTCTGGAAAAAAGTAGAGGATAATATGCTGACAGATCTTTATCACTTGTGTGTCATGTTCATGAATGTTCATGCTCATATGGATCCTTCGGTTATATAACATTTACAAATTTAAGCAAAAAGTCAGTGGGAAGACTCCTATAAACAGCTGAAAGCAATAAACTGAACTCAATAAACTGAACTCCTGTGCTCAGCATTTTGTGCAGTCATTGTGCATGAAAGGTCTTCAGTTATTTTGGACTGTGTGTCCTTTTGCTGACTAAGGGCAAGCAAATTATTGACCAGCATGAGCCACACAAGGTAGAGCCTCAAAGCAAGTGTCTCATGCCAAAACCTTGACAGTTGGCAAACCTGAGCTGCTGCTGGTGGCTTCAAATGCACATGTAAACAAAAACGTCACACATTTCCTTTAATCAGCATACAACTGATTGGAACTCGGAAGGGGAAGGTTGCTAGAAACCCAAGCCTTTTGCAGCTTTGGCACATGCATTTGTGGGCTGCATGTGTGAAACCGCCCACTGTAGTGCTGAGCTGCAATGAGCTGCTGTTATAAAGACTTTAATCACCACTGATAAATTTAGCTTGCTTCTGAAAAGCTTTTTTTTCCTCCAAATTCCTGCAAGAATGCCAATAGCTCTGGTAAAAAGCCACTGGCATAACATTTGATATTCTAAATGAAGCTCCTCTGTACACCTACTGCTCTGCAAAACTGCATTTCATTATCCTAATTTACCAGGTATTTCTCTCAGAAATAACAGAATAATAAAACTCATCATGAATCTGAGTTTGTGAACATATTCCGCATATCTTATGGAAAAAAAGTAAATAAAAAACAAACTGCAAAGCGCATTTCAAAAATATTTTAACAAATCACTTTCTGTAAATATGTTGCTATTCAGTAAACTGAGAAAATACCTGGTAAACAACATACTGTTCTGTGGTGAGGTTTACATGAGGACATTGGCACGTGTGTCTGGCAGTCGGAGCCCCACTAGCCCGCCGCCAACCAACACGGATGATGCCAGCAGAATGGGAATGGCCTTGGTGATGCCAACCAGAGAGCCAAAGATCAGGTTGCCCAGCACCGCTGCCAGCTTACACATAGCATTACAGAAGCCAAATCCTGTGCCCCTACAGACAAAGAGGAGAAGAGGGTTACAAATGTACAGTAAGTATGTCTCATTTGTTTCTTAACAACGTGAAACACCATGTTTTCTTAAAAATGCTGCTGCAAATATCCCAAATGTGCAGAAATTTAATTTCTATTCAGTTCTTGCTGTAGTCAAGGGCACCAGAAGAACTTTTGATTACTAATACAAAATCAAATCTCCTGATTGCCACCAGTTTAGAGAGCCAGAAAAAGCTGTAGATAATACAGAAGCCTTGGCATGTTTTTTACTATAGTTCATAATAAAAACTGACATGAGCCCTGAAACACAGTTTCTGATGCAATTTCTGCACCGGGTGTTTTATATGCCTTTGCTGTGTCTAACGTCTTGACCTCCAAATATGGTCTATGCAGCTTGATGTGGCTTCTATGAAAAGCATGGCTATTTCAAGGGATGGAAAGTTGAGAGACACTTCTGACACACATCATGGTGCATCTCATAGATTTGCAAGTTTCGTCTTGAGTATGGGCTCTCCATTTAGGCTCACATTAGTTGGTTTTTGCAGTGACGGGAAATAATAACTCCCTTCTGATATCTTCAACCTAAAGTAATGAACCTGTTTTGAAAATTTAAGTAGTAAAAAGTAGAGGTATTTACTGTATGTTAAACTGTAGGGAGTACAAATGATAAGTTGTCAGAAAAATAAATGCTCAAATAAGGGTGCCTGAAAATTCAACTTAGTACAAATTACAAAGTATTTGTACTTCTTTATGTCCAACCTGTGTCTAGAATTAAACAGTCGACTGTCGTGACAAAAAAAAAAAAAACTTCCAGTACTGTGAAGTGACATTACAGTCTGTGAATGGGTCAGACTTTGGCTGTGAATGTCCTCAGTGTTTCACTAATAAAAGGTTTGAGGTTGCTACTTATCAAAGTAAATTTGAAATTATTTAACACTCCCAAAACTTCCCAACTTTGAAGCAGTGCTATAGCACAGCACTGCTTAGTTTTATTCAAAGATCAAAGCAAAACTTCCAAGCATGAGGAAAAACTCGATTTTTTGTTTTGTTGTTGTAATGTTTCTTGGCCTTAGGCCTCTGCAAGACTAGTTCTTGAAAAGTCTTGAAAAACAAGAAATAATAAAGACGTGTTCTTCTTTATCTTTCTTTCATATGGGGGAACTGACAAGACAAAATTTTGCACAAATATTGGTTTGCTCAGTGATAAAGCACAGAGCCACACTATTTCCTGTATTCTAAGTTAGTATATGCAGTAAGTGCACCACTCACCTCCTGTCTGTTGGGTATAGTTCAGTGGTGACCACATCCAGGGAGTTCCAGGCGGAGATACTGAGGCCGTTGTAGAGACAGAGCATGAAGATCATCATTGACTCGCTGGTGCCAAACCAAAGGAAGAAGCAGCTGATGCCTGATAGCACCATGGAACCTCCTGCAGAGCACAGCATGAGCTTTACATCTTAAACTTGAAATAACTTCATTCACGTCACTAGAGGTCACTGCAGGCACAAAAGCCAACTGCACATGACACTAGAACAACAAGGGGAAAAATTGCTATTCATATCCCACATCGAAAGGAAATCCTACCTAACATGCTTAGGCGTCCTATTTTGTCCATGAGGAGAGCAGAGACAATGTTTCCAGGAAGCACAGCCAACGTTCCCAGGAAGTTGACAAAATAGACCCAGTAGGCACTGTAATCGTCATCAAATGTCATCTGACAGCCTGTCTTGTTGTGGTGAAAAGAGCTGTTGATCACCCTTGAATTTGTCAACTTGGTGTCATCAATATCTGTAAATGTACAAGATAAAAAGAAAGGTTTTACATGTTGACCCGGGATTAAAAGTTTGTATCTGACTGTCACCTTCTACTACCACTTGCTATTAACTAGAACAGTGGCAGACAAGACATTATGCATTGTAACATGGAAACCAACACCTAAGAGTATGTTCAAAAGCACAAAAGCACAAAAAAACACAAAGTGTTTTCTTTGTTATATCGAGACAAGAATGAGCTTTAATCTCAAATCTGATCATGACTCTTGGGCTCAAAACTACATAAAATACAACTAATTGAAAAAAGTGAACAATGTATATCCTAAGACCAGATGCAAGACGTGAAGAAGCAGACAGATAAATGTTAACATGGAGCTGACAAAAAGGGTAAACATAAAAATGACCCAAGAACACAAGAAAGTTAAAAAAAGAAGAAGATTATGAGTGTAACAAACAAGACATGATTCATTAATATGTTAGCTATTTGTTAGATTCAGATGTATTGATAGGCACATTTGATCAAAGCCATTCTTACTCCAGTCATGCCAGTTTAAACTAACTAGCAGAGGTGTGGACTCGAGTCACATGACTTGGACTCGAGTCAGACTCGAGTCATTAATTTTATGACTTTAGACTTGACTTGAAAAAATGTTCTAAGACTTGTGACTTGACTTGGACTTTTACACCAATGACTTGGGACTTGAATTGGACTTGAACCGGTTTACTTGAAAAGACTTGATATTTTACAAAAAATATAAAATTTAACATGCATATTATATAGAGATTGAAAATGTGATGTCATTCACGGGTAGAACCGCAAAGGATTCTGGGAACTCGTGGCAAGCGGTAGTAGCGCACGCAGGCTTTCAATTAAAATCAGTCACACAGCGATAAAAAGAAACACAAAAATGTCAAGAAGCTGTTGTATTATTAACTGCAATAGCCGGTCGCATAACAGCCACGGGAAGCCGACGGGTAAAGAGATCGGTTGTTATCGGATTACGTCGTTGAAGAGAAATTGTTCAAGCCATGTTTCCGAAGTAAGAAAGACGCGACGGATGGCCTGGATTGCAGCCATTCAAAGATCAAATATAACGTCCCAGAACCCTCCAGCTCACAGGTTAGTCTGCTCCAAGCATTTACACGAAGGTCAGTATTTTTTAGTAGTTAATACGTCATTTTCATAACATAATTAGTGATATAGGTTACAAGCAAGTCTGGCGCTGAACAGAAATTGTCGCGCTATGCTCCTTTATTTATTGTGCATAAATAGTGAATTGTCCTGACACAATATTGCGTTTCGCTTCTGTTATTATGGTACATTAACAAAAACATATACTTTTATTCACAGGATAAAACAGGTTTTTTGTATCACTAATTGCCCAGTACGATTACAGCATACAATATTGTTGTCACTGCTACATTTCTGTGATGGGTACCAGAAATTATTTCCACTACTAATTAATTACCGTTGAGCTCAAAGGTCCTATTAATAAACGGTTAACGAATATGTATTTATGACGACAATTTGTGAGACTGGTAAACTTATGATACGTACGATGGTCTTTCGTTCTACACGGTGCATTTCAAGGTCCTGCACCCATCTCTCGGTAAACTGTACCTGGGCTTGTTGCAGTGACCTGAAGTTACTAAACTTCATGAGTGTGTGCACTCAATCCAAGAACCGTATGATTATAAATATGCATATAAATATGCTACGATGAGATAGCTGACTTCATCTAACTAGCAAATGTTGTCCAGGCTACGTTGGTGATGCAGTTTTTTTTAATGTGTATGATATTTTTGTCATGCGATTTTAAAGCCGGTCCTACAACCGCATCCAAGAATAACATGCGGCTTATCTCAGAACTGTCGATGAAAATTATTCTTGGAGCTAGGTTTAATTGAGCTGCATTTTAAAGAGGTGCAATTTCACAATTTGTGTATATTTTCTAAGTTCACTATTTTGTCATGTGTTGAGAAAAACACAGATTTTAAAATTACATGGTCTAATATTTACATTTAGCATATAACTGCAACATTATTTTTTCGTTTTTTTTTTTAAAGACTCGAAAGGACTTGAAATTCAAAATTTCAGACTTGTGACTTGACTCAGACTTTTACACCAGTGACTTGAGACTCGACTCTGACTTGCCTGACATTACTTGAGACTTGACTTGAGACTTGAGGATAACTTGAGACTTACTTGAGACTTGCAAAACAATGACTTGGTCCCACCTCTGCTAACTAGCTCCTTACTGTAGCATGTTTTGCCTGCTAGCTGAGAAAACTATAATTTGGGATTTGCCTGGTTTATGTGGCTAACAGTTAATTTGCCTGTCATTGCTAATGTAATTTGCTAATTGCAAATTTTTGAATTTCATTGACATTCCATGATGTGTTTATAAGTTGCTAAATAACTGCTAGCTTCTTCCTGTCTGAACAACCCTTTACATACAGTCCTCTAAAAAGCTAACAGCACTTAGCTTGATGGCTATGATGCTATGCATCATTAGAATACTGACTGCCTAAAAAGTTTGCTTGGACAGGATAGGAAATGACACCACAGTCCATTTAACATTACTACAGAGAGCCAAAGTACTGCAGTACTACCAGAGTTAATGATAATAATAATAATGGATTGGATTTATATAGCGCTTTTCTAGGCACCCAAAGCGCTTTACAATACCACTATTCATTCACTCTCACATTCATACACTGGTGGAGGCAAGCTACAGTTGCAGCCACAGCTGCCCTGGGGCAGACTGACAGAAGCGAGGCTGCCATATCGCGCCATCGGCCCCTCTGGCCAACACCAGTAGGCAAGTAGGGTAAAGTGTCTTGCCCAAGGGCACAACGACCAGGACAGAGAGCCTGGGGATCGAACCGGCGACCTTCCGGTTACAGATGCGATTCCCAACCCCCTGAGCCACGGTCAGGGGTTTGTCTTCTCTGCAGGATAAAGGACTAAAGACTAAAAGACAGACAACAGCACAAATATAAACAACTACGATGCTGGTTCATGCTGTTTGAGTAAAATATCCATTGTGTGGCAGTTCTCTGGACAGAAACGCTTTGTTGATGCCAGAGGAGAGTGGCTAGACGATCTCAAGGTGACAGGAAGGGGGGAGTAACTCAAATAATCACTCGTTAAATCCAAGGTATGCAGAAGAGCATCTCTCAAACACACAATACGTGAAATTCTGCTCTCTAGAGACACATTTCCAATTGCAAAAAGATTTCACATCTCATGGAGCATTACTGGCAAACCCGACATGCCCATGCTGTTGCTATATTCAGCGCTTTCCTGAGTGCTGAAGGGGACTGATTTTCTACCATGTGCTCCCTCAAGGTCTGATTCAGCTCCAATTCTCTCAGACCATTTAAAACACCTCTCCTGCCTTTGCCTTTTGGTTCAACTTGTTTCTTTGTCGGCCTTAAAATAACTGGATTACACTTTCATAACTTAGATTTATTAACAGTACAGTTTGACACTTTTGGTGCTGCTGCAATTTTAAATTTGTTCCTGAAAAAGAAAACAGTAATCAGCAAGACCGCCTTAGTAAAGAAAAATCCACATGCACAGAGAAATATTTCTAAATAACTGTCTGACTGAACAATCACATAAGAAAATGTATCTCTGCAGGAGTCATCATGTGGTTACAAACTGCCATTTTCAGTCCTCCCAAGCACAGCTTGGCCCACTTTTTTGTTGTTAAATAAAGTCACAGTTAGTTCAGAGAGGCAATCTGTGCAGGGGGCACAGAGGTTAAGCAGTAATTTAGAGGCATAAAGCAGAGGTATAAAATGCTCAAAACCATTCTTTCTTCTCTGAGCAAGAAGTTTGGATCCATAATGAACTGCCAGACAGAGGCGGGGAGCCTGAGTGAGACTTATGTATAAGGCAACAAGAGCCTAATAGGATTTTCTGGGTTGGAGAGAAGTGCCTTTGTTCTGGAAAGGCAGAAGAGAAGTGCCCTGAATAAGTGTGCATTTTACAGATGTGGTTTACCTGTGTTGTAAAAGAAGGAGTCTACAAAGGTACAGTTCCTGAAAAGGGATCCTACTGAGGAGACATCTTCAAAGTAGCAGTTGAGAAAAGATGAGTCGATGAACGTGACTGCCTTAAATCTCATACTGATGAACCTAAAAAATAAAAATAAAAATAGGAAGTGGACAAGGATGGAGTTATTGCAAGAAAGAAGCACCTACTGACAGCGATATGCAACACATATTATTGACAATTAGGGTGATGGCAGATAATTTTCCTTCAAACCAGGGAAATGCAGAGTCACTATTTCAGTGTCTGCACAGACAACAAAGGCAGGGATGAATTGCTGAATGCAAACCAAACGGTCCAATTTCAAACTTCTTAAGATGGAATATTAGAAATTAGATGTAACAAAGGCTGCTAGATGGAAGTGAATAGCTGCATTTAACCTGATATAAAACCTCAGCAGAAATTTGAAATATTTCTACTAACATTTTTTTATTTTTGGAGATACAAGGCCTTTTACTTTTTACTGAATTAATTAGGCATTGAGGACATCTGTAACTGAACAGATAAAGCACTTAAAACCAGAATGTATGATATTCTTTATAATACTAATATAATAATAATACTGTCCACTTCCATTTGAGTGTCTCAAACTGGGGAACTATGGATACAAATAGCTGTAATTCTACAACAATTCAACAGTTAATGCAATACTTTTGTTGAGCCCCTCAAATTAAAGTTGAAAGCCAGCACTTTAATCACATGATGTATTGGTTTGATTTAAGATTCACTGTGGTGCTAAAAGAGGCAAAATTACAAAAATAAAAAAGGTCACTGTCCTCCAGCAGAACCAGGAATTTCCCACTTCAGTTCACCCTCCATTCTCCACATTTTTTTTTATCATTCAGGAACAGCAAAAATAATAATAATAAATAAAAAAAATAATCCAAGTTGAATTTTATCGAAGTACTGGTCAGCATGACAGCATCAGGAAACTGTTTTTTTGTTGTTGTTTATTTTATCTTCAAAAAACGTATTTATTCTGTTCAGTTCCACTCCATATTTTTCCATGGTCAGCTGCACCCCATCTACAGTGGATCTGTTCCCCACCAATGGTATATGTCCCACAGTTTGAAAACCACCAGCATCTCCTCCCTTCAGGATGTCTGGCCTTAGCAGTCAGTTATCTATGTGTGCTATTTCACACCACGATACACAGTACATGGTACTGTTTTTGATTTAATCTCTTATAATAAATGCATTCTGGTCTCCAGTGAGAAGGCAAAAAGAACAAAAACAGCATATCAATGTGTCTTTGCTCGGCTCTGTTTGTGAGAATTGTAACCAGGAGGAGGAGGAGGACCAGATGTGTGTATATGGGTGAGAGAGAGACCGTAAGAAAGAATAAGGAAGAGAGATAAGCTTTTTAATTTCCTGGTGGCAGACGAGAAAGAGGAAAGATTTATATTACCTGCAGTGGTGTATTGTTTGTGGGAATGACAAATAGTACTGCTATCCCACAACAGGACAAGCAGCTTTAAACTCAACATTGTGCTAAAAGAGGCTTACAGGTTTAGATCACAATGTGTTACCCTGTAGCTAGTTTTAATAATTTCTCCCACTCTTGATATCGGTGTCTGAGAAAGTTGAAGATCACTGGAAAGTATTCAAATAGAAGTCAGTTTGTGCACCAAGCGTGGCGTACCTGTCATTTACAAAGACCCCATTTCTGTGGATCTGGTTCTCCAGGGTGAAGTTGAAAGTGAAGTCTTCAATGCGTTCATTGTTATGAATCTTCACTCTGGAGGCGTACTCGTCAGCTTGAAGGTGCTTGATGACATCTGGGAACCACACAGACAGCCCGTAGTACCTGAACACAGCAAAAGATTCTGTATTAAATTGCGTTACATATGGTCATTTTTAATAACCTCTAGTAATAGTCACTTTCTCTATTCTCCATCATCTTATTCTGCAGAATTGCGTTAAACAAACTGGTTAAAAGATCCACTGCTCTCTCTCATCTCCATACCTTCTCAGGTATCCCGTCTGGACCAACAGCTTTTCCATTCCGCATCCTTGTCATAGCTGACCACACTTTCTTTTTATTAATCCTCCACACTTGCTGATTCACCATCTTTGCTCCATCTCCACTTGTCTCTCTCTCTCATTTTCTTCAGTCATAAGCTCTTCGTAGTACTTCTGCCATCTTCTTAACACACTTTTTATACTTGCTAGCGCATTTCGATCTCAATCTTTAATCACCCTGACCTGCTGCACATCCTTTCTGGCTCTATCTCGCTGTCTAGCCAATCGATACGCGTTAGTTTCTCCTTCCTTAGTGCCCAGACTCACCTACAACTCAATATATGCTTTTTTTCATTTGCTTCTGTCTTTACCGTACAGCCAGGTTCCCAGTGCTCCTGTCTTTTTCTTTATTTTCTTTGCTAACATCTTTCTTTGAGTTGCTTTAGTCTTTCCATAAGGATCTATATTAAAAGAACATGAGTCAGATGCAACACTACTGCACAACATCTGCTGAGAAATATTTATCTGGGTGTACATATATGCAGATGGTTAGGTGGAAGGTAAAAGACATGAAACTGTCTTTGTTTAAATTATACTGCTTTGTCTAAATTGCCACAAAGTCATTAGGACAGTGCAGCGTTAACTGACCACAAGTTCAAAGCCATTGCCCTGATGTTGATGTTTTCTTGCAGAGGTAGAGTATGAGGTGTAATTGAATACCAGTTTTTTTAAACAAACAAACAAACAAACAAACAAAAAAAACATTGTATTTGACTTGGGGTTTCAAATGGAAAAAATCCAGTCAATCATAGAAAGTTTGCAACAGAAAAACTGTCATAAATATGATGTAAAATAAAAGCAATAAAAGACACAAATTAAATGTAATCTAACTGACCACGGCTCATCAGGCAGATATAAGTGAGAGAACATCTACTTTGGTGCCAAGGGCATAACAGAAATCTATATTAGCTATGCATCATCCAGAGCAAAAAACAGCATATCTGAACATGATCAAAGCCAACAGTAACAACACATTCAAAGTGCAGAAGTAGAACTATATGGGATGTGTAATAACTGTCTTACCCAAAGGACAAAGTAAACCAGACTGCAGCCAGCTTCATAGTGTTTTCTTTCACTGGGTGGTTGAAACATTTCATGAATGTCAACCAGATCTGATATAAAAGAAAAAGGTTTTGGTGAATTTTATTCATAGCAACCATAAATATTGACTATAAAAGAAAATGCAGCAACAAAAGTGAAGGTTAACAAACAGGACATAAAGAGTCTCCTACTCCTCTGAGTTCAGCCCTGATCTTGAAGAGGACCTTGAGTACAGGGTTGGCTGACTCATTCTGCATCTCTACCAGCTCATCCAGCTGTTTGGGGATTTTTATCCTGTTCACCTGCAGGGGGAGACACTGATCAGTCATCTGCCAATGGCTTTGCAGCAGCAGGAATGATGGAGAGCAAAGCCCGGGGTGTACTCACAGTGAAGACTCTCTCTGGCTCTCCGCGGGCACGCATGTTCGTGTCATGGATGTGTTTGAGCACCATCCAGGCCTCGTCATGTTTACCCATCTGGGGAATAGTTGTCATAATTTGGATATATATGCTGGATTTCAATATTAACACTCCACATACACAGTGAATAGCACATGTATGCAATTTATATATCTGTGTGTAAAGTCTATTTCATGTGTTGCACAGTGACCTTCACCTCTATGCCCCAACCCCAGCATCAGAATCTCCACACTGCTGTCCTAATAAGTAAGCTTATTAAGAAGAGCAGGCTGAAAATAAGCTTTTTGCTGTTCTCCTAGGAGAATGATTTTGTTTCATTTAATTTGTTCTTTTTGATAAAAGGATAATATAAAGCAAATATTGTACATAAACTTCAGTTTCATGCAAGGGCATCTAACAGATGGTATCCACTTTGTGAGAAAAAAAAAAAAGCTTCATTGTGTGCCAGTGATTTATTTTTTCTTTGCAGCTTTTTGTTAGGGAGGCAGCATCAGAGAGAGTGACTCTAAGAAACTGAAAAAACTGATAAAGGCTGGCTGAGCTCCATGGGGAATACTCTGAGGTCCATACATGTGTTGTGTAGAGAGGGAAGCACCACAAAGTGGTCAATGTAATGAAGAACACTGCACACTCTTGCTACACATCATACTAGTTGGACAACAGGCTCTGTCAGAGGCTCCTTTAGACTTTTAGTCCTCCAAGGTGGTATAAAAGTCTAAAAGTGGGAAGCATTTAATGCTCACTGCAATAGCCATCTGGAGTTTAGGATTCCACTGTGTGTAGGGAGACTAGACTTCTCCATTGGTAACACATAAAAATGCATACTCTTTGTAACATCTGCTTTTAAGTTTAAAATTATAATTCTTTTTCTTTATTACACCCCAGTGGAAGTCTTAGTAGTACACTTTGCATCTCCCTCTATGAATATTTTATGTGTAATAATAAATAATGATCAGAAATAATAGAGGATAAATACATCTTCATAAAGTTTCAAATTCACCTGTTACAGTTTTACTTTCCATTTTCATGTTCTTTATATACACTGCTACAGTAGTGAGTGTTTAAGTTTCAAATAATGAGGTCAGCATATGTACAAGTAATTACTGTGATTTTGAGTTTTAACTAAATTCATCGCTTGCCTAATAGGGCGCTAAAGCTCACCTACCTGTAGTTTAATATGTATCTTAGTGGGCAGCCAATCAGAAAAAAGTTGACTTAAAAAGTGACATCAAGATTGTTTTTCACTATGGTCTGATTTTGTCTGATATCTACAAGAATCATAATTATTCTTTTCTTTAAATAATAAGGCTAATGGTTCTCTGTAAGAGTGTCTTTTCTTTATAATGAGGAAGACATGTTACCCAGTCCATCAGTGTGGCTCACTAATGTGATTTTAATTGAGCTTTATGGCAAAGAAGAATGAACAAGTTGCAAGCAAGCGGGAACAGTTCATATACTAAACATCTCCTTTACCTCCAGGTAGAAACGGGGGCTTTCAGGCATAAAAGTGAGAGCTACCACAGCAGAGACACAGGGCAGCGCACACACCACCACAAACACTCGCCAGCTGTGGAACTGGTAGGCTGATCCCATGCTGAAACTCCAGCCTGCACAGAGAACCATGCACACACAAGGACAGTTAGAAATAATGTGGCATAGCATCACGTTGTGAGCTCAGTCCCCGTTGCACAAGAAGACATAAAACTTAAATTCAAGCACACATGTATACTTGCTGTAGCTTTTTTTTTCTGTCCCTCAAGGTTGGACAGAAATGCAGTTAGTGGAATTATGTTAACTGCTAAATTCCCCATAGGTGTGAATGTGAGCGTGAATGGTTGTCTGTCTCTCTGTGTTAGCCCTGCATCAGCTTGGCAACCTGTCCACCCTATTGTAGCTGTGATAGGCTCCAAAACTGAGCATTGCATTAGTTCAGGTGGGCCATAAAGTCAAGTCTCTCAGCATTCCTGTCAGATCAGCTGATCTCACTGGCAGGCCAAATGACTCTTTTCGACATCCAACTGGAAAATTTCTTAGGTGTGGTTATTTAAGCTGATTTAGCTGCTTTTACAAAACTGTGCCTGAAAAAAACAGTTTGTGGTGTCTAATGCACTGTATTCACAATTAAGAAAGATTTAATCCTCTACAAAATGTTATAATAATATTCTAGTAGAGATTCAACGAGTCCCCTTAGGATTTGGTCCCATAATAGAAAAAACAAAAGAGACAAAACATGATGTCTTTAAAATGATCTAATGAAAAAACAAAAATACTTTAATTATCACTTTCTAACGATATGTTGGTCACTATGTGTTCTGAAAAAGAACAGAGATCTTTTGACACTGGCTCCATTCCAGTACTAAAATCTGAAAAACATCAAATACAAAAGTACTCTGTGATTTCTCTAAAAGTTTCAAAAGCTCCAAAGGACATTCTGCAAAGACCATCAACAAGTTGTAGCAATATATGATGGAGTACCTATATGTTTGGAAGCCATCCTGTCTACTCACACAGCAAAGTCTGTATGCAAAAATTAACAATAGAAAAGTGTATTAGCATGGACATACAAGTGTGTGTGCGCGTGTGCGTGGCCTGTGGCGCTGCTCTAGCCTGTACCAGTACAAACCTCATTAGGGGGATTATGGCTATAATGGACTAGAGGAGATGGCTGACTGATTCAGACACTCAGCAAGATTTATGTCCCTCCTCTACAGTAAGTGAACACTGCTGAAATACACATACAGTACACCGACACACACACACACGCGCGCACACACACGCGCGCACACTGTCCTTGGCCATTGCTTAGTGGTATCACACAAATTTTAAAGCATGTACATAGGGTACGTGCATAAACACAGACACACTTGCACACACACAAGCATGCACAAAGACTCACAGACAGAAGAGTCTTAAAGAGACACATGTTGCACTGTGACACACATCACACTTGAACTGGCCATTTTTTATTGTGATTTATGTGCTTCTTTACTTTAACCCATTTTTAGCACCTTAAAAAGCTAAAATCACACACACACACACACACACACACACACACACACACACACACACACACACACACACACACACACACACAGTTATCTACAAGTCAATGGAAGCACTGCGGCAGAACTTATTACCCACACATTGCTGCATCTTGTAGAAAAAATGTGTTACAACACTGGCGTCTAATCAATTGACCTCAATTATAAGCCCTCTCACACTCAGTCGCTCCTGCACTCTGACGGCCACTGGAGAGCTTTAGAATGTAAGCTTCTATCTTTAGATTCTTAGGAGCCATTTATGACCTATAAGACAGAAATATCTTTCTGTGTATGCTTGTGAGCTTCACCGCACACTAATTTTTCTTCTTTTTTTCTCATTAAACAGTTACTTCTAATTTTTGGTACTTATACATAAGTAGTAGTACTTGCAGGGACAGAACACAATGCAACTATTTTTACCCGCTGACTCAGAGACATACTGAGTTTAGCTCTGTTTTACAATAACAGTATTCTACTGGCAAAATCGTTGTAAAGCATTTATGAGAAATCCCATGTATTTGTCACGGAGATGTCCATTTATTGCTGTATCACTTTAAAAATGTGTCGCAGAGGGTTCTGCGGCACCCACTGCTGGATAGTATATGGCCTGCGTGTCTATACAAATTCTTTAAGTTAAAAGTAAATAAATGAATACATACATTAAAGAAAATACATTTATGTTATGAATTTATTTGCAGATTATTTTTCACATTCTACTGATATTTTGATATCACTAAGAGTTTAATAGGAAAGCTAAGGTGCTTACTTGCCATGTGTAGTCAGTACTGTCATGGTCTTTAATTTTCTATTTGTATTTGCTGAGTCCTGGTCCCTGTTTTGATATTGTGTTGTCCAGTGTTTCTTTATAGTTACTTCCATCTGTCTTTTCTGTATTTTTGTTACCACTTCTTTCCTCCTTATTGCCATTTCCTGTTGTTTAGGTGCCTTTTCTCTAGTTTCACAGTAGTAGTTCCTAAAGGTAGATACTGTTACTTTACTTTACTGCATGGGTGCTGGGAATGGGAAAAAAGCTCAATGTGAACTATTTTCAAAAGTGTGAGCCCAAAATTCAAAATTTCTCCAAGTTCATTCAGTGTGAAATGAAATCAGAGGTAGTGTTTATGAAATGTGAAGCTGCACAGACTGAAGAAGTTTGCACTTCCTCAACATGTTTTCTTTACCTGCTTAAAAAGTTGGTGTTGTAGCTTCATTCTAAATAAAGAACACCACTTGGTGTAGGAACTTAATCAACCCTGTGCCCCCACACTATAGTGTCACACAGTCACAGAATAGTCTCCAGCAGAGACAACATCCTGATGGCCAGTGTCCAAGAGCAAACTCCATTATATCTGATCACCAGGACCATGGCAAACAAGAAGCTTTCCTCCTCCTCCTCCTCTCCTCCTCTGCTCCTCTGTTGTGTAACAGTCTCACTCTCTCACTCTGTCTTTGTTTTGCCTCCCTTTAGCCCTCTCCTGTATCCCTTCACCTTTTGATTATCCCCGATGCAGGCCTCATAAATCAGAGCCCTCTTCGCTTCTCTTTTGCCATGTCTTCCTAATCTATTTCTCTGCTCCTCTTTCTTTATCTGCAGCCCCCCATTCCTGATTGATTTCAGTTAGCTCATTTTTTGTTCATATGCTCTGACACACCTCCTCTCCTTCACTATATGAGATTAACTATATGAGTCAACTTTTTGCATTTTTTTCACAACCTCAAACAGTTTGTCATAAAATTCCAATAAATGAGCAAAACCATTGGTTTTCAATTATAGTCTCCTAAAAGGATTTGATTAAAAAGAATGCTCTTTTAAAATAAAAATGCTGTATGTCCAGATGAACCTTGCTTGCCTAACACAACTCTGTACATTTTAGTGCCCTTCATGTATATATTTATTGTGCAGACTGACAGACACTTTGTTGCTTTTTTGTGCTGCTGTTATTGCTGTGGTTTCCACCTACATCGCCACCTGCTATGTGTTTGTGTGCCCCCCTGATGGGTCTTGATTTCTAAATTAAGCCCCACGATGGGGGAATTATTTGCGAGGCTCACTGGATGTTATGTATCGTGTTGTGATGTGCATGCCTTACTACTGCAGGGGGTATCATCAAGAGTGGAGCAGTACCGCCAAGTCCGACGTTAATGCCTTTTCTTTTTGCAGTAATGTTCAAACTGGTGATGTGAGTCTCTCCTAACAGTGGGAAACCTCTCCACTTTGGAACCTGGGCCAGTAAAGTTGCGAGCACATTGCATCACTTTGCCCTTACTTTAAACGTAGCAATGTCAGCTTTTGCTTACACTTTGTGTTTCTTTCTCTCTGTGTGTGTGTGTGTGTGTGGGTGTGTGTGCATGTGTGTGTTCCTCATGTAAAAAGCAAAAAATAACATATATGATATAGATTGTTTTTTAGGTATGTAGCACTTTTTTACTCTGAGTACTTAAAGTCTCATTCTCCCAATCACACACACATTCACACAAACACCATATCTACAACTCACACACATACTCACACTCCAGTGGATGCATCAGGGGGAACTTGGAGTTGATCTAGCATACTTCGACACGCAATCCATCAACTCTTTTTTTTTTTTTTTGGTATTTAAAACTTTATATTCAGTCATGTATTTTTTTTTTTTTTTTGCATGTCCCATTTGGCTCTTTTGCCATCAGAATTATTGTCTAAAGGCGAAGAAAGATGCCCAACGGATTTACTTTACCAAATAGACCATCCCAGCCTTGCCGTAATGGTCTATTTGATTAACCTTTTATTGTTTATTTTATTTTATTTTATTTTCACTTGCTAAATACGGGACAGATTTGACTGGGGAAAAGAAAGGGGAAAAAGAAAGAAGGAAAGAAAAACAGCGGGGAAGAGGGACGGGGATAAAGGGCAAAAAACAAAAACCAACAAAATAAGCAGACAAAAAATACATATATCAATCACCTGGATCACCTGTTGAGAAAGAAAAAAGAGAAAACAAGCAGAAGAAAAGAAAGAGCAACATAATAAACAACATCACGATGATATATGGGAATATAACAGTAAATACTAAATATTAAACATTATTGTGCAGCACATAAGATCGACAGCGCACAGTGTGCTTTGAGGTAGGAGCCAAAAAAGGGTGTAGTTTGTGTGTGTGAGCACCCGTGTGTACACCTGTGAGCATGAACACGCTTGTTTTTAAAAGGTTCCTTCATGTAATGATCTGCTAGAGGGTGTGGAGAGCCATAGCCCCGTCCTCCAGGGCATGAAGCAGGTATGGAGGAGATCAAAACTCCAGACATCCAGAGGCCCTCAGAACACAAGAGACCAAGGAAGACCAACAGAGGGGCAGCCGCGCCACTATCCCAGAAAGAGCTGAGGAGAGCCCCAGATGAGGGGTCACTCATCTGGGGCCCGTGAGCTCCGCCGGCAGCCAGCTGTGCCTATATGTATGTGTTATGAGAGTGTGAGTAATGTGAATGTCTAAGTTGTGGGATAAAATTTAGGCACAGGCAGCCAGAAGGGGACAGAGGGGGGGAAGCCTCCCCTGCACCCTGGTGACACACCTTTAAGATAAGATAAGATAAGATAGAACTTTATTAATCCCTCGGGTGGGTTCCTCTGGGAAATTCGATTTCCAAAAAAGCACAGCACCGACAGAAGTTACAGAGTTATACACACACACATATATATAAATACAGAGACAATATAAATAAAATATACGAAGGGGATAAATAGAATAAATAGGAATAAAAAATAATAAAAAATAAAAAATAAAAAAAATAAAACCCAAGGCCCTGCATGTGTGGGTGATTCATAGGTGATTCGCCCTACCTCTTGAGCCACAGCCGCCTCGTTATGCAAGGTGGAATTTAAAAGATGGATATGCCCACTACAACGTCTCACGCTGGTTAGTGAAAACCTTGAACTAGGTATTTTGTCATCACCATTTTGTGATAAGCAAGGGATGACACTCACTGTTAAGTTGAGAAATACTACGTAGCCATTGGTTAGAAAGTTGAAACTGACAAATTTTGAGGAACCTGTGTATCTTTATTTTATCCTGCTCTCTGACTCTAATAATTAATACTTATAATAGAGAGAACAAGATGGCGCCGAGTATGGCAGCCTTGTCGCGAGCTCCCCCAAGCAACAGCTTTTTTCTGTGTTTAATTTTACTTTTCCTTCATTTTTTCACGAGTAGCACATGTCTCCTTGTGTACGACCGACAAACCTTACTGGACATAAAAGACGGTCTTTCTTATAACTTTCCGGAGTTCAAGTTTTGCAACACGGACGCTCCGTTTGCAGACCCCCCATTCATCTCACCTGAGACGCCTTTGTTCTCTGGCCCTGGAGGCCGCAAACGCCGACGCAGAGGGAGAAGATCTGGTGTTCTGGTTCGACTGAGACGGCGCACTAACAGACCACCATTACCCAGTTTATTACTGGCTAATGTGCAGTCTCTGGAGAACAAGCTGTGCGAGCTTCGGGCACGGATCTCATTCCAGCGAGAGATGCGGGACTGCTGCGTGATCTGCCTCACAGAAACCTGGCTATCGGACAAGCAATACAACTACCGGGGTTCTCCGTGCATCGCGCGGACAGGTCACAGGATCTTACTGGGAAAAGCAGAGGCGGTGGTGTGTGTTTCATGATCAACAACAGCTGGTGTGATTATGCGAACGTGCACCCGGTCAAATCCTTCTGCTCACCGGACCTGGAGTACCTGATGATTAAGTGCCGGCCATTCTGGCTACCGAGGGAATTTACAGCAGTGATTATTACGGCTGTTTACATTCCCCCACAAGCCGACACTGACCGAGCACTCAGGGAACTGTACAGCGCGATCAGCAGCGAGGAAACCGCACACCCAGAGGCGGCGTTTATCACAGCCGGAGACTTTAATAAGGGAAACCTGAAGAAAGTCTCACCCAAACTCCACCAACACATCCACTTTAACACTCGTGGAGATCGGCTACTCGACCACTGCTACACCTCTTTCCGGGATGCGTACAAAGCCCTCCCCCGCGCCCCATTCGGCCAATCAGATCACCGCTCCATCCTGCTCCTGCCCGCCTACAGGCAGAAGCTGAAACAGGAAGCTCCAACCCGGAGGGCGGTGCACTGTTGGACGGACCAATCGGAGTCTGCGCTGCGGGACTGTTTTGATCACGCGGACTGGGAAATGTTTCACGTGGCTGCTAGGGACATTGATGAATACACAGACTCAGTCTGCGGATTTATCAGGAAATGCGTGGAAGATGTCGTCCCATCCAGAACAGTTAAATCCTTCCCAAATCAAAAACCCTGGATTAACGGAGATGTTCGCGCGGCACTGGCGGCACGGAGCACCGCCTTTGCCTCCGCGAACACATCGGACTACAAACACGCACATTACCAACTCCGGAAGACGATCAAAGCAGCCAAACGTGAGTACAGGGACAGGGTGGAGCAACAGTTTGACAACCCTCGGAGTATGTGGCAGGGACTAAACACGATCACAGACTTTAGAGGGAAAACCAGCACACCGCAGACCACGGCCTCTCTGTGTGAGGATCTAAACGTATTCTACGCTAGATTCGACACAGCGAACACCATGAGACCGGACAGTGTGCGCACCGCGGATGACGTCAGTGCGCACACTGTGTCTGAGGAGGATGTGCGGAGGTGCTTCAGGAAGGTGAACGCACGCAAAGCTACTGGTCCGGACGGGATTCCCGGCCGCGTCCTCAAGTCATGCGCAGCTCAGCTGGCTGGAGTGTTCACGCACATCTTCAACCTTTCCCTCTCTCTGTCTGTAGTCCCAGCCTGCTTCAAAATGGCCACCATCGTCCCTGTACCCAAATCCTCCACCATCTCCTCATTGAACGACTGGCGACCTGTAGCCCTGACCCCCATCGTAAGCAAATGCTTCGAGAAGCTGGTCAGGGACTTCATCTGCTCTGCACTACCCGACTCACTGGACCCTCTACAGTTCGCATACCGCCACAACAGGTCCACTGATGATGCCATAGCCCTGACACTACACACTGCCCTGTCACACCTGGAGAAGAGAGACACGTATGTGAGAATGCTGTTTGTAGATTACAGCTCAGCATTCAATACCATCGTTCCCTCGAAGCTGGACAGGAAACTGCAGGATCTAGGACTGAGCAGCTCCCTCTGCAGCTGGATCCTTAGCTTCCTGTCTGACAGACGCCAAGTGGTCAGACTGGGCAGCATCACCTCATCCCCCATCACACTGAACACTGGTGCTCCACAGGGGTGTGTACTGAGCCCTCTCCTGTACTCACTCTACACCTACGACTGCACAGCCACTAACAGCTCCAACATCATTGTGAAGTTTGCGGACGACACTACAGTGGTGTGTGTAGTCACCAATGGTGATGAGACGGCTTACAGGGAGGAGGTCAGCGCCCTGACCCACTGGTGTCAAGACAACCATCTCACCCTCAACGTCGCAAAGACAAAGGAGTTGATAGTGGACTTCCGGAGGTGCAGAGAAGTACACACCCCCATCACCATCAACGGCGCTGCTGTGGAGAGAGTGAGCAGCTTCCGGTTCCTTGGTGTACATCTGGCTGAGGATCTTACGTGGTCAGTACACACAAACAAAATAGTGAAGAAGGCGCAGCAGCGCCTCTTCTTTCTCAGGAGACTGAAAAGATTCGGCATGAGCCCCCGCATCCTCAGGACCTTCTATCACTGTGCTATTGAGAGCATCCTCACTGGATGCATCACCACCTGGTATGGCAACAGCACCGCCTACAACTGCAAAGCTCTCCAGCGAGTAGTGCGGTGCTCTGAACGGATAATTGGAGGTGAGCTTCCCTCCCTCCAAGACATCTACAGGAAGCGGTGCCTGAGGAAAGCGGGGAGGATCATCAAGGACTCCAGTCACCCCAGCCATAAACTGTTCAGACTACTTCCCTCAGGAAGGAGGTTCTGCAGCATCTGGTCCCGTACCAGCAGACTGAGAGACAGCTTTTTCCATCAGGCCATCAGACTGCTGAACACGTCATAGACACCTCACCTTCACTACTGGAACTTTAACATTATGCACTCCATACTGTACAGTAATGCCACTGTTTTGCACAATATATAATATACTATTATATATAATATACTATTATATATTGTACATATATTTATTAGTTTCAGATGTAGCCATTCTTGTATTTTGCTTGTTTACATTATTGTATTTTGCACAACTCTGTTGCTTGTGAAGCTCGCACACAAGAATTTCACTCACATGTGCTGTACCAATGTACCTGCACATGTGATGTGACAATAAAAGTGATTTGATTTGATTTGATAATAATTTCTAAAAGAATGTAATCAATATTAATTTAATTTAGCAATTGATACATAAACTTGTATACAACCTGTAATTAAAAAAAAAAATTAGCAATCAAATTAAAACGGAGGGTAGGCAGAGGAAGTGGTGGTGGGATATACTGAATTAAATGTGATGTCAGCACGTTACATTCTAGCACATAAAATGTGTTATCCACATCGAAACTATTCTTTCACTTGAAAGAGTAGTTGATCTGAACTAACTAACAGATCATCTGCAAAAGAATGGCTTATTTGAAGAGTTTCAGTCAGATTTCAGAGCTCATCACAGTACAGAAACATGTTTAATGAAGGTTACAAATGACCTTCTTATTCCCTCTCACAGTGGACTCATCTCTGTGCTTGTCCTGCTAGAATTCAGTACAGCGTTCGATACTGTTGACCATAATATCCTATTAGCGCGATTAGAGCATGCTGTAGGTATTACAGGTACTGTGCTGCAGTGGTTTGTATCATATCTATCTAATAGACTCCATTTTGTTCATGTAAATGGAGAGTCCTCTTCACACACTAAGGTTAATTATGGAGTTCCACAGGGTTCAGTGCTAGGACCAATTCTGTTTACATTATACATGCTTCCCTGAATAATCAGTCCCCATCTTATCTTAATGACCTTATAGTACTATATCACCCATTAGAGCACTTTGCTCTCGCACTGCAGACTTACTTGTTGTTCATAGAGTATTTAAAAGTAGAATGGGAGGCAAAACCTTCAGTTTTCAGGCTCCACTTCTATGGATCCAGCTTCCAGTTTGGATTCAGGAGAAGACACTATCTCTATTTTAAGATTAGGCTTAAAACTTTCCTTTTTGCTAAAGCATATAGTTTTGGCTGGATCAGGTGACCCTGAATCCTCCCTTAGTTATGCTTTTATGCTTTAATCCCATGATGCACTGAGTATTTCTTCTTCAGTCACCTTTCTCACTCGCTATGTGTTAATAGACCTCTCTCCACTGAATCATACTTGTTATTAATGTCTGGCTCTCTTCCACAGCATGTCTTTTATCCTGTCTTCCTTCTCTCTCCCCAGCCAGTTGCAGAAGATGGCCGCCCCTCCCTGAGCCTGGTTCTGCCGGAGGTTTCTTCCTGTTAAAGTTTTTCCTTCCCGCTGTTACCAAAGTGCTTGCTCATAGGGTGTCATATGATTGTTGGGGTTTTTTTTCTTTATGTATTATTGTTTGGTCTAGGTTGCAATATAAAGTGCTTTGAGACGATGCTGTTGTGATTTGCCATGGTATAAATAAAATTGAATTGAACTGAATTGTTAAAACAGAACTGAACAGAAATGAAGTTGATGACGAATACCTGGACAATAACATCGTAGTTACTGGCAGGTTTTAGGTATGTTAACAGATGGTTTCATTTAACCACCTGCAAAATATGTGTTTTAAGTAATTGCCTGCTGGTGAAAAATATGAAATATTATGCAAAATATTACAAAGCATCTACATAGTTAACCTTACTGGCTATTTTCCAGTCTCAAGGCCCGTTAGAGGGTAGCTTATCTTTTGTTTGTCTGTGAAGGTTCTCAGTCATCCAGGTCATCGTAGTCTAAGGAGCTTGGAAAGAAAAGCGTCTGGACTTCTTTAAGTTGCTTGAAGACGTTTCACCTCTCATCCGAGAAGCTTCTTCAGTTCTAAAGGTCAAATGGTGGAAAGACCCAGATTTAAACCCAGTGGGAGTGACCCCCCACAGAAGGACAAAGGACCCCCTGATGATCCTCTACCGGACTTTGGTAAGTTCACCAGTGAAGACACAAAGGATAACTGTTTGCCTTTCCTGGACTATGCTGTGCACATAGAAGAGAATGGCAACCTCAACATTGAAGTTTACCGGAAGCCCACACACACGGACCAGTAACTCCTCTTTGACTCCCATCACCCTCTGGAACACAAACTTGGAGTAATTAGGACCCTACACCACCGGGCAGAAAAATGTTCCCTTTAAGCCTGAAGGGAAAAAGAAGGAACACACACATGTAAAGGAAGCACTCAAAACATGCGGTTATCCTAATTGGGTGTTTATAAAGTTAGCAAAGAGGCACAGAAAAGAAGATCAGACACCAGCTAGGGAGGATAAGAAAGACAGACTCAATAACATTGTCATCCCCTATGCTGCCAGTGTATCAGAAAAACTGAGGAGAGTTTTCTCCAAGCACGACATCCCAGTGTATTTCAGACCCAGCAACACACTCAGACAGAAACTTATTCACCCGAAAGGCAAAACCCCAAAACACAAACTTAACAATGTGGTGTATGCTGTACAGTGTAACGAGGAATGCCCAGACCTCTACATTGGAGAGACCAAACAGCCACTTCACAAACGCATGGCACAACACAGAAGAGCCACCTCCACAGGACAAGACTCAGCAGTCCACCTGCATCTTAAGGATAAAGGACACTCTTTCGAGGATGCAAATGTTCACATTTTGGACAGAGAGGACAGTGGTTTTAAAGAGGAGTGAAAGAAGCCATCTATGTCCACTGTGAGCAACCATCTTTGAACAGAGGCGGGGGTTTACGACACCGACTGTCTGCCATCTATAATCCAGTTTTGAGATCCCTTCCCATATGCCTTAATGCCCACTCACACCCTGGGCCATCTGACCTCAGGAAATCAGATGATAGGGCTTTGGAGTTGACGTCACGCTGCAATGTATTGTGGGAGCGCGGTGCCATTTTCCGGGTCCACAAATCAAAACAAACACACAGTGTTGGAACGACGACAAGAAATATGCGTAAAAGCAGCTCAAAAGAAAACGGAGGGTATAGAGACCGATTGCGTCCAGAGGCGAAGCAGCGGTACTTGAAAAAAAAAATAGAGTGCATCGCAAATGTGGACCCATATGAAATACGGCAGTGGAGTAAAGACCCAGACGACTTACTGCCACTGTCCTACCCCAATATCTTCACGTATCTTGTTAACCTTAACCATCACGTTCGCATTTCTGAGTGCCCCATGTGTAACGTTGGTACCCAGTCTGGATTTGTTTGATCCATTTCATAGGCAGGCTTCCCTACAGTTGTGCGAAAGAATTAGCAAATCGTTACGTAGCACTGGGGCCCGGCCAGGCACAGCCCGAAGAGGAGACATGGGCCCATCCTCCCGCAGGCCCACCACCCGCAGGAGGCGCCATAGGGGTCGGGTGCATTGTGTGCCGGGTGGCGGCCAGGAGCGGAGGCCCTGGCGGACTGACCCCCGGCTGCCAAGACTGGCAATAGGGACATGGAATGTCACCTCACTGGTGGGGAAGGAGCCTGAGTTAGTGCGTGAGGTTGAGAGGTACCGGCTAGATATAGTCGGGCTCACCTCTACACATGGCTTGGGCTCTGGAACCAGTCTCCTGGAGAGGGGCTGGACTCTGTCTCAGTCTGGAGTTGCCCCTGGTGAGAGGCGGCGGGCTGGGGTGGGTATCCTAATATCCCCTCGGCTTGCTGCCGGTACGTTGGGGTTTTTCCCGGTGGACGAGAGGGTTTGTTCCCTGCGCCTTAGGGTCGGGGAACGGGTCCTGACTGTCATCTGCGCTTATGCGCCGAGTGGCAGTTCAGAGTACCCAGCCTTCTTAGAGTCCCTGGGGGGGGTGCTGGAGGGTGCTCCACCTGGAGACTCTGTTGTCCTGCTGGGAGACTTCAATGCTCACGTGGGTAACGACAGCGAGACCTGGAGGGGCGTGATTGGGAGGAACGGCCTCCCTGATCTGAACCCGAGCGGTGCTCTGTTATTGGACTTCTGTGCTAATCACAGTTTGGCCATAACGAACACCCTGTTCGAACATAAGAGTGTCCATAAGTGCACGTGGCACCAGGATGCTCTAGGCCGTAGGTCGATGATCGATTTTGTAATCGTATCAGCAGACCTGCGACCATATGTTCTGGACACTCGGGTAAAGAGAGGGGCTGAGCTGTCAACTGATCACCACCTGGTGGTGAGTTGGATCAGGTGGCGGGGGAAGACGCTGGACAGACCTGGTGCACCTAAACGCGTAGTGAGGGTGTGCTGGGAACGTCTAGCAGAGGCCCCAGTCCGCGAGATCTTCAACGCACACCTCCGGCAGAGCTTCAACAGCATTCCGAGGGAGACTGGGGACATTGAGTCCGAATGGACCATGTTCAGCGTCTCCATTGCCGAAGCTGCTGCATTGAGCTGCGGTCGCAAGGTGGTTGGTGCCTGCCGTGGTGGTAATCCCCGAACCAAATGGTGGACACCAGAGGTGAAGGGAGCCACCAGGCTGAAGAAGGAGTCCTATCGGGCTTGGTTAGCCTGTGGGACTCCGGAGGCAGCCGACAGGTATCGACAGGCCAAGCGGAATGCGGCTCGGGCAGTGGCTGAAGCAAAAACTCGGGTGTGGGAGGAGTTCGGAGAGGCCATGGAAAAAGACTTTCGGGCTGCCTCGAAGAGATTCTGGCAAACCGTCAGACGTCTCAGGAGGGGAAAGCGGTGCTCTACCTGCACTGTGTATAGTGCTGGCGGAGCGCTGCTGACGTCGACTGAGAAAATTGTCGGGCGGTGGAAGGAATACTTCGAGGACCTCCTTAATCCCACTGACACGTCTTCCGAGGAGGAAGCAGAGTCTGGGGATGAGGGGAATGACCCGCCAATTTCCGGGGGCGAGGTCACTGAGGCAGTTAAACAACTCCTTGGTGGCAGAGCCCCTGGTGTTGATGAGGTCCGCCCCGAATTCCTGAAGGCTCTGGACGTTGTAGGGCTGTCCTGGTTGACACGCCTCTGCAATGTTGCGTGGAGATCAGGGGCAGTACCTGTGGACTGGCAGACCGGGGTGGTGGTCCCCATCTTCAAGAAAGGGGACCGGAGGGTGTGTTCCAACTACAGGGGGATCACACTCCTCAGCCTCCCTGGGAAAGTCTATGCCAGGGTGCTGGAAAGGAGAGTTCGTCCGCTAGTCGAACCTCGGATACAGGAGGAACAATGCGGTTTTCGTCCTGGTCGCGGAACACTGGACCAGCTCTTTATCCTCTCCAGGATACTTGAGGGTGCATGGGAGTTTGCCCAACCAGTCTACATGTGTTTTGTGGACTTGGAGAAGGCATTCGACCGTGTCCCTCGGGGTGTCCTGTGGGAGGTGTTGCGGGAGTATGGGGTGTCTGGCCCATTGCTACGGGCCATTCGATCCCTATACGACCGTTGCAAGAGCTTGGTTCGCATTGCCGGCAATAAGTCGGACTCGTTCCCGGTGGGTGATGTGCTCCGCCAGGGCTGCCCTTTGTCTCCGGTTCTGTTCATAATTTTTATGGACAGGATTTCTAGGCGCAGCCAAGCTTTCGCTTTGGTGGCCTCAGAATCTCATCTCTGATTTTTGCAGATGATGTGGCTCTGTTGGCTTCATCGGGTGAGGGCCTCCAGCTCACACTGGAGCGGTTCGCAGCCGAGTGTGAAGCAGCGGGAATGAGGATCAGCACCTCCAAATCTGAGGCCATGGTTCTCAGCCGGAAAAGGGTGGAGTGCCCACTCCGGGTCGGGGATGAGTTCCTGCCCCAAGTGGAGGAGTTCAAGTATCTCGGGGTCTTGTTCGCGAGTGATGGGAGAAGGGAGCCGGAGATCGACAGACGGATTGGGGCTGCAGCTGCAGTAATGCAGACGCTGCACTGGTCCATCGTGGTGAAGAGGGAGCTGAGTGTAAAAGCGAAGCTCTCAATTTACCGGTCGATCTACGTCCCTACCCTCACCTATGGCCACAAGCTGTGGGTAGTGACCGAAAGAACGAGATCGCGGATACAAGCGGCAGAAATGAGCTTCCTCCGAAGGGTGGCTGGCCTCTCCCTTAGAGATAGGGTGAGAAGTTCGGCCATCCGGGAGGGGCTCAGAGTAGAGCAGCTGCTGCTCCACATCGAAAGGAGCCAGCTGAGGTGGTTCGGGCATCTGACAAGGATGCCCCCTGGGCGCCTCCTGGGTGAGGTGTTCCAGGCATGTCCCACCGGGAGGAGGCCCCGGGGCAGACCCAGGACACGCTGGAGAGATTATATCTCTCGGCTGGCCTGGGAACGCCTTGGTATTCCCCCGGATAAGCTGGAGGAGGTGGCTGGGGAGAGGGAGGTCTGGGCCTCTTTGCTTAGGCTGCTGCCCCCGCGACCCGGCCCCGGACAAAGCGGATGAAAATGGATGGATGGATGGATGGGTTACGTAGCACGTATGTCTGCACAGTCACTCAATTCTATGTTTGTTCGCAATTTCTAAAACCTCGAGAGCCCCAACAATAATATTATTAAGCTATAAAGAGTGATATGAACATATATAGAACCGGAGTGAAAATGTCTGGAGAACACCAACAGATATCTGGAGATGGAAGCGAACTGGATATCAGCTCATCTCACGGCTGCTATCCAGGCTAGACGCCTTCATTTTTTAAGGTCCGCCATATAAGCTCCCTCATGTTGCTTTCAGGTTGGGAAAGAATAAAAAGACAAACCCTTTTTAAGCTCATTCCCGTGCCGGTCATGCGATCGAACATTGGAGCCGACCACACAGCAAGGACGAACCTGTTGTGTGTGCCTTCGCTCCTTTTTCGCTTGCGCTTTGTTTGGACCCGGAAAATGGTGCATCAGGCCAAAATCCTTTCCACGCCCACCCCTGTGACATCACACTCCAAAGCCCTATAGGGTGGGTCCAGGTTTCACAATGAGCTCACCCGAAACCCTGGCTGATTGTGACCCACACCCATTTTCAAACCTTGGCTCATGTGATTTGGTAGAGGATCATCAGGGGGTCCTTTGTCCCTCTTTGGGGGGAAACTCCCACTGGGTTTAAATCTGGGTCTCTCCACCATTTGACTTTTAGAACTGAAGAAGCTTCTCAGATGAGAGGTGAAACATCTTCAAGCAACTTAAAGAAGTCCAGACGCTTTTCTTTCCAAGCTCCTTAGACCTTATCTTTTGTTTGCTGTAATCTCTACATCTGATTGGCTAAAGTTAGCCCGTAGTGGGCTACAAGGATGACTTCAAAGGATGTCCTATATAACAAGAAATCTGCCATGTCAAGATGCAAATGTCTATAATTACCTCACATGTCTGTTCCAGTTCCAGTGCAGCCTTGTTTCATTCAACAGAGGCACAATCAATTGGTGTTCTCAATCCAAGATCGTCGACACCCTTATCCCCTCCTCATATGATGAGCATTAGACACTTTATTCTGTTCTTAGCAGTGGAACAAAACATCCACAGACTATAGCTTGCATAGAAAACGTTACTGCCAGGCACAGGCTTTCACTGATGTACTCCAGTGATTTAGCATTACATGCTTGTGTTACAGGGTAGCAGAGTAGTTTCGTCCCTAGCATGAGTCTCCATTAAACTTCAGTGCATAGTTTTTTGAGTATTTCTCATAACACACCTTGGCAGCATTATTTCAATATATATTCTGTCCATGATGAACACCCACATAGGTTATACCACTTGTCCCTGATTTTTAATAACATTTTTATTATACATTTGGTGACACAGTACTTTTAACATTATTGGTCCTTTTTCTACCATCAGGATTATTTTTCACAGGCTCAGGAAACAGCAGTCACAATCAGCCAGGAGTGAGGGGAAGATAGATGTGAAAGATAGATGATAAATAGAAGCACTTTTACATCATCCCCTGGTTTTTGAAGTCTCATGTTAAGGCCTTGAACACCTTATTGGTGTTTTGAAAATAGATGTGATAAGAGAATAGTGAATCATAAAGCACTGCGTGCTCATACATTACTGGCTTCTCATTCACAGAGTAGGTTTAGGTAATAACGTCATGTTGTATTCAGTAACAGTGTAAACTAGCAATTGAGACCATAAACTCATTATGAAAGTGTTCATTTAAGGTAGATTAAGGAAGACAAGGGCTGTTTTCTTTCTACGTCTGTACAATCGTTTCATTTTGGCAACCAGAGCATTTGCCCTCTGCTGGCCATTGAAACAAATCCCAGTTCAGGGTATTTCCACATTGGACTCAATGTTAAAACATCTGGCCTTTCTTCACTGCGATCATCTCACCTAACTTCTGTCCTGTCTCCTTCCCTCTTCCCAGAACCAGTCACATGATGACTGCCTCCTGTTAAAAGGGAGATTTTCCATCCAACCTTCGTTAAGTGGTCAGAGGGTCGTCTAATTGTTGGGATTTTCTCTGTACTATTGACACAGTCTCTACCTTACAATATAAAAGACCTTGAGATAACTGAATTGAATTGCATTGAATTGGAATGACTTCCTAAATCTGGTTGGGTTATCTGTTCATTGTAAACTCTACTAACTTGATAATATAAAAAAAAAAGCAAAAATATAAAATAAAGGAGCAATATTATGAGGTGGGAAAATGTAATAATACACTTTAACATTTTTATGACAAATTTCTTCGATCATTTTAATGATTTCCCTTTAGTGCTGCTTTGCTGTCATGTTAATGTAACCTTTTTTAGAAGTGGTACATCATGTCACTCACCATAGTGTGGGATGATAGCCCAGGCCATGGCTGAGGCATAAATTCCTCCAATCATCCAGAACATGCACAGCCAGCTCAGATGCTCTCCTCTCTTCTCGCGAGCCAACACCTCCGCAAAGTATGAGAATACTATCGGTACTGCTCCACCGATCCTGTAAATACAGCTTGTTGTAATTAGCTATGCATGCTCAAAAAGGCAATCCTCATTTGCCTCATCAGCGCTTGCAACAATGAACATTTATCACAATATGAAACTGATTTATTGTTACAGAAAACATTTCTTCATTTGTCACTGTGAATTGTACAAACGTCTGAAACTTTTTTTTAGAACATGTCTTCGCACATTTTTTGTTCATTCATGTCACAAAGCAGATTCTACACTATTCTGGCTTATTTTCTGAGTCTTACCAGATCATCAGGAGGCAACGGCACTATCCACTGCAGCTTAGTATTTATTTGCACAAACTATACTGTCATCTTCTTGACCAAAGAAAATGAAAAATCACCACACTGTAGCACACAGGATATTACAGTCTTTGAGCCATCTTTGCTGCTTTCTATCAAACTTGCTTATTATATCATTTTCCAGAATCACAGGTTGTGTGGCCTTTAAATTTAACATAGTGAACATGTCTCAAATTGCATTGTTCCATATTAGTACGTTGTTGTATCTTGTGTTGATGTGAGGGATAGGTGCACTGAACTGAACCCTTTCAGTGAGGTGTCAGTAGAGTCAGAAGGAGCCCATCTGTGACTGCAGTGACAGTGCCCATTTTTTTCATAGCCTCAGAGTGTCGTACATATTTGAAGAGGAAAAAAACCAAATGGCAAATCTTACTAGTGTATCTCTTAAAATTAGAATATCATCAAAAAGGTTTTTTTTTTCATAATTTATTTCAGAAAGTTACATTTTCATGTAATCATTCAACACGAAGCCTTTTTGTTTTAATTTTGATGATAATGGCTCATAGTTCATGAAAATACAGTATCTGATAATGTATTAGTTATTTCTACAGATCAATAAAAAAAGCTTTAACAATACAAAAACTTCTGAAAGGTATGTTCATCTATGCACAACTTTTTGAGATGCACTGGTTTTACTGTCAGTTTTATGGTTGACTACAGTGTTGCAAATGAGAGGCAGATAAAGAGCAATCAGCATTTCTTTTATTATTATACATTTGTTTCTGATTCATTTCAACATTAATTAGCTGAATTTAATATGGATAGATGGCTTTGGAGAAAAACAAAGATAGCATGTATTGAAAATGTTGAACTTCTCCTTTAAAGTCTGATCTGAGCTGTAGCTGTTATATCCCAAATTTCTCACTTGAGCAGCCATCTGTGACATTTTAATTTCTCACTACATGTAGAAACTAAGCGCTAACTCATGAGGAACAAGTAAAGAATCTGCATTGCCATATGCTTTGTATTACCTGAAAGATGCCAATATTAGATAATCCATCCATTTATTCATAAATTTTTCAAAGTGCTTATATGTCTAAGATGAGGTGATAGAGCCTGTCCTAACACTTAATTAGAGGTGGGGTACACCCCTTTCCATTTAAGATAAAGTAAATAAAACAAAATCAAAACCTTTTCAGATCATCAACATTACATATTCATAGAAACTGCGTAACTGCAAAAAGGCTTAAAGCAAATGAAAATGTATATGGCTTGTTTTCAATTCTCAAAAACAAAAAAACCAACCATGTATAAAGTATCCAGTAAATATTCAAGATTGTGGTGACACCCGAGAATCTGATGAGATTGGGTTGTGCCTTTTGTCCTGCTTCCTTCATGTCTGCGTGGGAGAAACTTACAGTAAGAGGTTATATATGTATGAAAATAATTGTCTATGATATTCATTCTAAAAATGTCAAAACCTGTTTAAGGTTTTGCCAGAGGAGTGACTGATATGACAAACTGGTTTAGAACATTAAGTAAAATTGCACTAAAACTTAATCTGTGTGAATTCTTATTTTTTTTTTTTTATTATGGCACTGTGCTGTGAATGTCTTTTCCTATTTGCTGAGACAGATTCTGATAGCAATGCTAATAAGGTAGGAAAAATTCAATGAAAGGAACAGTGAAACACACAGCACTGGATGCCAGATCGTATTTCTGCCAGAATGAGGATGGAAAACAAAACAGAAGATCTCAGTGACCCCTTACAAAGCAATGCCTCTTTGCTGTTATTCCCAAAGGTATATGTACAATCATAGATACCATCCCACACCATAGACTACTTTCTGCATACAGATTGACAACTAGTGGTGACATAAAAGCTAAAGCTGCTAATGAAATTTTAAAGCCATTAAGGCAGAAGCTGTTTTTCAGATGATGTGAGGTTTACTGGTTGCTTACAGAACTGTAATTAAATGCACAAGAGCTGAGTGCAGCTCAGGTAAACCAATCATGAATGCCCTCAGGCACTGTGGCCCATTCTGATTTGAATATCCATTTTGGTCTAGTCATGAAGCAGCACCAGCTTAAGCCATCACAACTTGATCTAAATGTTCATACACTATACAATCTAAAAAGGATATCATGTCACTGAGATGGGAGGGCTGTCAAGGATCTGTGCAGCCAAGCAGACCATGCTAGCATTAAAACACCCAGATGTTCATTTACACTACTAGCTGATTTCTGCAGACCTTTCTCTTTTGCTTTATTTCTTCTATACCCCTGGGTATGAGGAAGAGCGGATGCCTGGCAGTTAGTATAACCTCTTGTCATGTGTTTTGAATTTGGAGGAGGAGAGACAGCAGAGGAAGTGGTGGGAAGATAGATCAGAGGGTCTGCAGGAGCATGAGAAGAGGAAAGTTAAACAAACTTACCCGAAGCCAGACACCATGCGGCAGAAGAGGAACATACTGTAGCCCTGGACAAAGGAGGAAAGGAAGGCAAAGAAGCCGTTGACTGACATGGATATAAGCAGGCACTGTCTGCGGCCCACTTTGTCTGAGAGGCCACCCCAGAAAAAGGCTCCAAACATCATCCCCAGATACACAATGCTGCCTGGAGGAGGGGAGACAGGGGGAAAGACAGTGGTAGATAGAGAGAGAGAAAGAGGGAGAGCTATAAATGATCACAACCATCTGGAGTCAAGTGTTTGTTACTGAAACTGCTGAGTAAACAAAATCCATTTTACATTTTGGAATATAAGAAGACAGTTTCAGCAATTTATTCATGCATCCTCACAACACACACAGCTTTTAAGCTAGAGTTCATAGATAACAAAAACTCCATCACTAAAACTGACTTAACTTATAGTCTGTACTTAAACTACAGACTTTAAATAATCCCATAATCTAACATCCAATTATTGCTTTACTTTTTTTTCTATAACACATGGAAGAAAATGAGAAAAAATTGAATACAAAATAGATTTTGTTTTTGTTTAGACACAAAAAACAAAAACAGATTTCTTTGATATTTCTTATGTCTAGTTATTTGTTTTTACTCACTTACGCTCTGCTCAGCTAGATGGGCATATGTTAGGTACTTCTAGTCTTAAATGCATTAAATTACAAGAGCTGCTCAGTGTCCTAACAACATGTTAGACTGTTCAGCGCTCACACACAATAATGTCGTTCAAAAACTTCGGCTTAGAATATTTATCTATTCAATGGGATCTCATAATGTGGTAACTCAAGATTTTTTTTTCTTCTTTTTTTGCTGAAAGCCTAATATTGTACATTTTGCGGTGTAATGAAGATTTGACCATATATTAAATTTCTCCAAATCAAATCACTGTCTGACAACTGATATTTCTTAAAGTGTCTCTAGGAAAAATAGAGCAGCAGTTGACTTTGTGGCTCTGTTTCTTTGTACTGCTGCTTACCTGTGCAAGGTTGGGGTCATTTCTCTTCCCATGCAGTAAAGACATTGGGTGGCAGTGGTGGAGAGGGGTTAGGGTTGTCCTGTAAACAACCCACTTTTCTCCCTATGTTCTAATAAAAATGATAATTTGCGGAGGAAGGCGTTTGACATGGCAGCACCTGAAATAATCCTGGCAGATGATAGGAAGCAGCACCCCCCCCCCCCCCCACCTCCCCCCCTCCCCCCCTCCCCCCATGTTTGCAGTGATGGGACAGATACGCTGAAAGTGGAGGGCCTTATCAAGCTGGGCAGACATGATGGTGAGAGGTAGTGATTCATTACAGGTGACAGCCCCTAGATCTATGCACTTCAGCTGCAGAGAAGGCTCTCCTATAGGTAGTAGGATATAAAGGTGAAGCTTCACTCGAGCTGGCTTACAAATATCAAACTGAATATCAAAAGTGCTGCATTCTGCACAAACTGTTGACACTTTTTGATTTGTGTAGCTACATCTGAACGTGTGTACTGAAGAAGATGCTATCTGGGAGCACTAGCTCATTTGTTTTATGGCTTCACTCACGCTGAGTTTGTATCTGTAATAAAGGGGGAGGGTGATGGGGCATCTGAGAGGCATTCTGAGATTGGATTTGTGATTTCCTGCTGGGTTCAAACTCAGGTCAGACCTTAAGGGCCTTTATGCAAATTAGCAAGGGTCAGTTAGAGGCACTGAAGCACATGGGGGAAAAGGTTTTAAGTGCTTTTCTCAAGCAGGAAACCATACATACAAATGCATTTTAAAATCCCAGTGGTATAAATACTCCCACATAAAAGAAATTAGTAAGTGAGACTGCTTAACAACAGCATGACCAAGGATATTGAAAACAGTGCATCCATCCAGTAGTGCTTGCAGTAGAGCCCCATGAATCTTCATGTAGATACTGACGTTGTAACTGAAGGCCACTAATTGCTAGTTTCACCGTACTATGAATAGTGACATTAAATATAATTTATTCTGTCATGGTCCTGGGTCGGTGACCCAGCGCTTTTAGTTATCATTTTCTAGTTTATGATGATGATGATTATTATTGTTTGAGTTCTGTGTGTTATATTTGGTCTGCCTTTGAGTCTGTGTCTCTGTCTATGGTGTCACCCCATCTGTTTGTGAATCTGTCTGTTTATTTCAATGTCTTGTCTGGTTCCATGTGTCTGAGTTTCCTGTTTTATTGTGAAGGTCTGTGTCGTATGTGAGTGTGCTCAGTTTACGTTTCCCCTGTCTCGTCAGCTGTGATTTCTCCCAGGTGTGTTCCCCTCCTGTCTCTCATCCCTTGATTACTGCCATCTGTGTATTTAAGCCCTGTGTTTCTCTGTGTCAGTGTCGCGTCGTACCCTCATCTAGCTGTGTGTTCTGCTTCTATGTTCCTAGTGTTTGGGCTCCTGCTCCAGTTTAGTGTTTCTTTCCAGTGTTTCAGTCCTTGGTTCCTCTGTTCTGACTTTTGGTTTTCTTTTGGTGAGTTTAGTTTGTACGAGGTTTTTCCCAGCAATAAAGCTGCGCCTTAAGTTTCACTTCCGTGTCTGAGTTCTGCATTTTGGGTCCACCACTCCTGCTTGCCTGCCACACAGCGGTTCATGACATATTCATTCTAAGAAAACAGCAAAACATGTAATAGATACGCCATTTGATTATGTCTATTTCACGCTTTGCCTATCCAAAGTGTGAAAAGGACACACTTGCAGTAAGTTGCAGTAAACTGCAGTAACAGCAGAGTGAGATATTTTATTTCAAGCCAACATGAAAATAATGGGGGGGTTTAAATAGACATTATTAACACATTTGCATGTACATACAAATCAGCCGCCTAGCTTAATCGTTTCTGACAATTACGGATCCTGGAATGCACTTCATACGTTTTTTGCTCACTACCGACTTCGTGGTTATATTATTTCCCCTTGCTGGTAATGCTATTTCTGCATGCGTGCCCATTTCACGTTTTGGATAGGCAAAGCGGGAAATGGACACGGTGGATCAGCATATACATACTTGCTTTGCCGTGATACTGGGTTGGACACTGGATAGACACAACTATCCACTACTGTCACGGTCGCAGTGGCAGACCGTGTGGAGAGTGTGTTGAGGACCCAGGTGCGAACACAAGTGAGGATACGGGAGTGCACTTAAACAAAAGCGAGCCTTTTATTGTGACTGATGATCACGAAAGAAACAAGAATGAGGGCAGCACAAGAGCAGTAACTAAACAAACCTAAACTGGGAACAATCTATGCTATGGCTGGGGATACAAAAGACTGGGCATGGAAACACGGAGGGTGGGAACACAGACGACGCGACTCAGACTACATGAAACACAGAGACTAAATACACAAGAGGGATGATCAGGGGAAGTGGCCACACATGGGAGCACAGCTGACACAGATAAACATAACAAGACATGGCAGGAGTAAACAACACTGAAGGGAGACTGTCAAAGTAAAACAGGAAGTACACAGAGGTGCAGACAGGAGGAGAGAGAGAGCACGGGCATAGTGGGCTGGGGAAACATGGAATGAAACACAAGGAGGGGAGACGAGGGCTCACAGATACATAGAGGGGCACACAGGGGATAAAAGTCACAAGGGGAAATCAAATAAGGAACAATACACGAAAAGACATGAATACTAAGACTGCTGGGCCAACATGGCCCAGGATCATGACATCACCCCCCCCCCCCCCCAAGGGCTGGCTCCCGACAGCCCAAACCCGAGAACCAAAACACAAGACAAACAGAGAACAACCCACCCAGGGCGGGAGGCGGGGGACCCGGACAGAGGGAACGAAACCAAACAAAAGATGAGGAGCATGAACCAAAACTGAGTCCAAAGACACAAAAACAGTTCAAAACAGGGAGGCAAATGTCCAAAGAGGTCAGAAGGTCAACCCGGGGGGCGACAGCACAAAAGTTCACAATTCAGCTGTTCCGGGGCCGGCCACGTGAAAAAGTGGCAGTGGCGGCAGAACAGATCCGGAGGCCGGCCGCGTGGAAGACGGCGGCGGCTACAGAGCGGGTCCGGAGGCCGGCCGCGTGGAAGATGGCGGCGGCTACAGAGCGGGTCCGGAGGCCGGCCGCGTGGAAGACGGCGGCGGCGGCGATGACGTAGAGACAGGTCAGGGGGCCGACCGCATGGAAGGCAACGGCGGCGACTCAGGCGAAGGCGGTCTGGGGGCCGACCACGACGGCGATGACGTCCGGCTAGAGGCCCAGAAACTGGCTGACAATGCCGAGGTGCTGGATGTACTTTGGACGGGGGTGTAACAATCGCTGGACCAGGCGTGGAGGACAAAGGCTCGGAGGCCGGACCAGGCGTGGCAGAAGCAGAGGCCGCGGCTGGACCAGACGACGCAGAAGTAGATGGTGGCTGGACGGGCTCCCCGGGCCCTCCAGCTGACGTGGCTTGAGGCTGAACGGGCCCCTCGGACCCTCCAGCAGAGACGGGAGGCTGAACGGGCCCCTTGGACCCTCCAGCGGAGACAGGAGGCTGAACGGGCCCCTCGGACCCTCCAGCTGACGCGGAGAGAGGCTGAACGGGCCCCTCGGACCCTCCAGCGGAGACAGGAGGCTGGACGGGCCCATCGGACCCTCCAGCTGACGGGGAAGGTTGCCAGACGGGCTCCTCGGGCCCTCCAGCTGACGAGGCATGAGGCTGGTGCGGTTCTCCTGAACCCCCAGCTGACGTGGCATGAGGCTGGATGGGCTCCTCGGGCCCTCCAGCTGATGTGGCATGAGGCTGGTGCGGTTCTCCTGAACCCCCAGCTGACGTGGCATGAGGCTGGAGGGGCTCCTCGGGCCCTCCAGCTGACGCAGTGGCAGGACCAGTAGGTGCAGAGACTACTGGCTGAACAGAAGGCTGAGCAGGTGATGGAACAAATGACTGAGCTAAACACTGGGGAGCTGGCTGAGCTGCACAGTGGGCTAAGGGCTGAGCTAACGGAAACACAGGAAAATGAACTATGGACTGGGCTGCTAACAGAGCTAATGACTGAGCTATAGACTGAAAAGCATGCAGTAGTGATGGTGGTGATGGTTGTGGACTGAACTCTCCTGAGCCTCTGGAACACAGGGAGGACTGCTGGGCGGGGTTGCCTGAGCCTTCAGCAGAAACAAGAATGGGTGCAGGCACCTGCCGGACACTAGCCGCTCCCACCCGAGGAGTAGGTACAGGTGCAGAGATGGGCTGTATCCTGGCTGACCTCACCCTGGGGACCGGCATGGGTGCAGGGGTGGACTGGTTCACAGCCCCCCTCACCCTGGAAGCCGGGACAGGCACCGGCAACGGCTGGGCAATTGCCCTTCTCACCCGAGGAGCTGGTACGGGTGCAGAAACTGACAGAGCCTCAGCCGGCCTGGAAACCAGAGCAGGGACCAACTGGACCTCAGCCTCCCTCACCCGAGGAACTGGTACGGGTGCAGGGGTACGCTGGGCCCGAGCTACCTCGGGAGCAGGAACACAAGCAGGCAAAGGAGCGGGCTCAGAAAAAACAGTCTTAGAATTGGCAGGCTTAGGGTTAATATGTACTGGGTCGACAAAAACAGACCTAGCAAAAATGAATTTAGCATTTTTCCCACCCTGTTTTACAGTCTTTGTTTTAGCAGGTTTTGACGTCCTCGGGTTAATAGTCTTAGAGTGAGCTGACTTAGGGATGACTGAGCCAGACTTGACAAAACCTGAACTGACAGACCCTGAACTGAGTGTTTTAGACCTGGTGACATTGCTCACAGTTTTTCCTTTAAAAGCATTTGCAGCCTTTGGCGAGTGCTTATTGTCTTTGATTTCTCCCTGTTCAAAGGGAGCAAAATGAAAAAACTTTTCCCAGTCTATGTCATCATCCAAAAGGGAGACTCCAACAGTGTCTGGGGTGAGTTTATTGTCCTTTTCAGTTATGGCTTCAGGTGGGATGTGTGAAAGGCAGTCATTATAACTCACCCCCGGGAGTGACGAGACAAGGGAAGCAAAACTAGAAACACTCACATGAGACATGGACCTTCAAAGTAAAACAGGAAACACTGACTGAATTCTAAACATGCAAACTTAACAGCAACTGGGGAGACAGAACATAGGAACCTGAAACATGGTACAAAAACGTCACAGTGGACATAACATGGAACACAGGGAAGCCATATGACAAAGCCAAAGAACTAAACCTATGATAACCATAACAGACCTAGGGAAACAAGAAACAGTACAACAAAGGACTCAAAACATAAACCATAATATAAAAACACAAGATCTCTTCAAAATAAAATAGGAAACATAATGAGACGCAGACATGACAACCAGAACTTGACAACGTAAGACACAGACATGAAACACATGAAGAGCAGGGGAGACTTAACATGGGTTGGAAACACAAGGGGGAACTAATAAGCAAATGAACCTAGGAGACCTAATGAGCTTAAACATACTATAAACATCAAAATGAACTAAAACTCAAAACACTGGGTCATAAGACCCAGGATCGTGACAACTACTGCTAAGCCACAGTACCTGCAATGGCAGCATGGCAATACAAAGTTGACTCCATGCTGACCCCAGTTAAGCAGCCAGAGCCTGACCTTTACGGTTAAGAAAAGCAGAGATAGCAGTCTAAATTTTCTTTTTCAACTTCTATCCATACCCGTTTCTACAGAATCTCTTTGGCAATCACTGTAAAGTTCTCTTTGAGATGGTTTTAAGCTTTCTTTCAGTTTTATGTTCACACTTGTGCTTATTAGAATAAGGATTTAGATTTGGATGGATTTAAATGATAAATGTGTGGCAGCGCATCTGGGCACATGTTATTGAATAATACAGAAGTAACAAGTAATCTAATATTTCTCCAGGAATGTAATGTCCATCCATCCATCCATCTTCATCCGCTTTATCCGAGGCCGGGTCGCGGGGGCAGCAGCCTAAGCAAAGAGGCCCAGACCTCTCTCTCCCCAGCCACCTCCTCCAGCTTATCCGGGGGAATACCAAGGCGTTCCCAGGCCAGCCGAGAGATATAATCTCTCCAGCGTGTCCTGGGTCTGCCCCGGGGCCTCCTCCCGGTGGGGCATGCCTGGAACACCTCACCCAGGAGGCGCCCAGGGGGCATTCTTGTCAGATGCCCGAACCACCTCAGCTGGCTCCTTTCGATGTGGAGCAGCAGCTGCTCTACTCCGAGCCCCTCCCGGATGGCCGAACTTCTCACCCTATCACTAAGGGAGAGGCCAGCCACCCTTCGGAGGAAGCTCATTTCTGCCGCTTGTATCCGCGATCTTGTTCTTTCGGTCACTACCCACAGCTCGTGGCCATAGGTGAGGGTAGGGACGTAGATCGACCGGTAAATTGAGAGCTTCGCTTTTACACTCAGCTCCCTCTTCACCACGATGGACCAGTGCAGCGTCTGCATTACTGCAGCTGCAGCCCCAATCCGTCTGTCGATCTCCGGCTCCCTTCTCCCATCACTCGCGAACAAGACCCCGAGATACTTGAACTCCTCCACTTGGGGCAGGAACTCATCCCCGACCCGGAGTGGGCACTCCACCCTTTTCCAGCTGAGAACCATGGCCTCAGATTTGGAGGTGCTGATCCTCATTCCCGCTGCTTCACACTCGGCTGCGAACTGTTCCAGTGCGAGCTGGAGGCCCTCACCCGATGAAGCCAACAGAACCACATCATCTGCAAAAATCAGAGATGAGATTCTGAGGCCACCAAAGCGAAAGCCCTCCGCCACTTGGCTGCGCCTAGAAATCCTGTCCATAAAAATTATGAACAGAACCGGAGACAAAGGGCAGCCCTGGCGGAGCACATCACCCACCGGGAACGAGTCCGACTTATTGCCGGCAATGCGAACCAAGCTCTTGCAACGGTCGTATAGGGATCGAATGGCCCGTAGCAATGGGCCAGACACCCCATACTCCCGCAACACCTCCCACAGGACACCCCGAGGGACACGGTCGAATGCCTTCTCCAAGTCCACAAAACACATGTAGACTGGTTGGGCAAACTCCCATGCACCCTCAAGTATCCTCGAGAGGATAAAGAGCTGGTCCAGTGTTCCACAACCAGGACGAAAACCGCATTGTTCCTCCTGTATCCGAGGTTCGACTAGCGGACGAACTCTCCTTTCCAGCACCCTGGCATAGACTTTCCCAGGGAGGCTGAGGAGTGTGATCCCCCTGTAGTTGGAACACACCCTCCGGTCCCCCTTCTTAAAGATGGGGACCACCACCCCGGTCTGCCAGTCCATAGGTACTGCCCCTGATCTCCACGCAACATTGCAGAGGCGTGTCAACCAAGAAAGCCCTACAACGTCCAGAGCCTTCAGGAACTCGGGGCGGACCTCATCAACACCAGGGGCTCTGCCACCAAGGAGTTGTTTAACTGCCTCAGTGACCTCGCCCCCGGAAATTGGCGGGTCATTCCCCTCATCCCTAGACTCTGCTTCCTCCTCGGAAGACGTGTCAGTGGGATTAAGGAGGTCCTCAAAGTATTCCTTCCACCGCCTGACAATTTTCTCAGTCGACGTCAGCAGCGCTCCGCCAGCACTATACACAGTGCAGGTAGAGCACCGCTTTCCCCTCCTGAGACGCCTGACGGTTTGCCAGAATCTCTTCGAGGCAGTCCGAAAGTCTTTTTCCATGGCCTCTCCGAACTCCTCCCACACCCGAGTTTTTGCTTCAGCCACTGCCCGAGCCGCATTCCGCTTGGCCTGTTGATACCTGTCGGCTGCCTCCGGAGTCCCACAGGCTAACCAAGCCCGATAGGACTCCTTCTTCAGCCTGGTGGCTCCCTTCACCTCTGGTGTCCACCATTTGGTTCGGGGATTACCACCACGACAGGCACCAACCACCTTGCGACCGCAGCTCAATGCAGCAGCTTCGGCAATGGAGACGCTGAACATGGTCCATTCGGACTCAATGTCCCCAGTCTCCCTCGGAATGCTGTTGAAGCTCTGCCGGAGGTGTGCGTTGAAGATCTCGCGGACCGGGGCCTCTGCTAGACGTTCCCAGCACACCCTCACTACGCGTTTAGGTGCACCAGGTCTGTCCAGCGTCCTCCCCCGCCACCTGATCCAACTCACCACCAGGTGGTGATCAGTTGACAGCTCAGCCCCTCTCTTTACCCGAGTGTCCAGAACATATGGTCGCAGGTCTGCTGATACGATTACAAAATCGATCATCGACCTACGGCCTAGAGCATCCTGGTGCCACGTGCACTTATGGACACTCTTATGTTCGAACAGGGTGTTCGTTATGGCCAAACTGTGACTAGCACAGAAGTCCAATAACAAAACACCGCTCGGGTTCAGATCAGGGAGGCCGTTCCTCCCATTCACGCCCCTCCAGGTCTCGCTGTCGTTACCCACGTGAGCATTGAAGTCTCCCAGCAGGACAACAGAGTCTCCAGGTGGAGCACCTTCCAGCACCCCCCCCCCCCCCCCCCCCAGGGACTCTAAGAAGGCTGGGTACTCTGAACTGCCACTCGGCGCATAAGCGCAGATGACAGTCAGGACCCGTTCCCCGACCCTAAGGCGCAGGGAACAAACCCTCTCGTCCACCGGGAAAAACCCCAATGAAACGGCAGCAAGCCGAGGGGATATTAGAATACCCACCCCAGCCCGCCGCCTCTCACCAGGGGCAACTCCAGACTGAGACAGAGTCCAGCCCCTCTCCAGGAGACTGGTTCCAGAGCCCAAGCCATGCGTAGAGGTGAGCCCGACTATATCTAGCCGGTACCTCTCAACCTCACGCACTAACTCAGGCTCCTTCCCCACCAGAGAGGTGACATTCCATGTCCCTATTGCCAGTCTTGGCAGCCGGGGGTCAGTCCGCCAGGGCCTCCGCTGCTGGCCGCCACCCGACACACAATGCATCCAACCCCTATGGCGCCTCCTGCGGGTGGTGGGCCTGCGGGAGGATGGGCCCATGTCTCCTCTTCGGGCTGTGCCCGGCCGGGCCCCATGGACTAAGGCCCGGCCACCAGACGCTCGCCCTCGGGCACCCTCCCCGGGCCTGGCTCCAGGGCGGGGCCCCGGTAACCCTATCCCGGGCACGGTAAACTGTTCCCTCGATATCCTTTTCATAAGGGTCTTCTGAATCGCTCTTTGTCTGGTCCCTCACCCAGGACCAATTTGCCATGGGAGACCCTACCAGGGGGCAAAAGCCCCCAGACAACATAGCCCCTGGGATCCCTGGGACACACAAACCCCTCCACCACGATAAGGTAGCGATTCAAGGAGGAGTGTAATGTAAAATGAATAAATACATAAATAAAACAGCCTTAGATTACTTGTTACTTTTACAAATGTAAAGATAAAGGACTGCTTTTTTGACCAGATCCCTCTTGTAAAACAGCCTGTGTTCTCAATAAGTCTAACACATGACTTTTTTGTGAGTTACAATTCCAACCCTGATTACCAACTACCGAAGAAACCAACAAAGTTTCCATTTCATCAGTGTTACTTGACTGTGCACATTGTCAGCATGACAAACTGATCAGTTATTAGATCATTAATATGAAAATAAAATGACATGATTGTGATAGTTCACTTGATGGATGTTATTTGAGATAGTTTACAAGATTAGAAACCTATTGGTATTGCAGTAAAATCAAATACTGTATCATAAATAAGTGATTTATGCATGAATCATACTCAATGGTTAAAACAAATAGATATTTAAGCCCCCAAAACATGCAATGGTCAATCAGCCCTGGCACCAGAGTGATTTTTTTTGTCAGATATTGCAATTCAACAGTGTATTCAAATTTTATAGTTCCATATTTACACTGATAAGGCATAATATTATGACCACTTAGAAATGTAGCAAATAACACTGACTATCTCTTCATCACGGCCACTGTTAGTGGGTGGGATATATTAGGGAATAAGTGAACATTTTCTCCTCAAAGACCTTAAAGTCCTGGACAAGATACTGAACCCCAAGTTGCTCTCTGGTGTGTTCATCAGTATGTGAATATTAAAATATTCACATTAAAATTAAGAAATTTGGATGTAGACTGGATTAGCTTGGATGAATATTGGTGAATGTGGAATTTCATAAATAAAAAAAATAAAAAAATAAAAAAAGCTTGAGTAGAAAAGTACACCATACCACTGCATTTTTAGCCACCTAGATGGATTTGGAAGTTTATTCAGTGTGTGTTTAGATAAAAACATCTAAATGACAAAATTATATATTGTCCGTAAAAAGTTCTAAAAGGATGACATTGTACAGCAACGTCTTTCACAGAGTATCACAGCCATGGTCAACCACCCTAAACACATATAAGGGTTATGACTTGCCTCCATTTCTCAAACACTTGTAGTCACAGGACCTCAGAAGTGCAAAGTAAACCTTACTAAAGTTGTTCTGAAAACACCTGAACTGTTAAGTATGAAGTGTTAATCTTCTTCTTAAGTAAGACCAGACAGTGTCTGCTTCTAATGTTACACTGTGTAGCTTTTGTTGCATCCAGTGGGATTATTTCAGCAGTGGAGTCTCAGCAGTCTGCATGCATGCCACTTACTTTTCCACAGTAATTAGCTCTTATGTGCAAGTGTAATTCTCTTGACACATTTCTGCTCTGTTTTCTCATCCTGTCACCATGCAATGTCCTGGCATGGATGAGAGGAGAGCTTCAGGATTTCAACAGATGAGGGGATTCCCTGAAGACCACCTGTGATTGACAGGTGGTTGCTGCAGGGAATCATACAAACAGTTTGTTTCAGGGAGGGAGGAGGAGAAGACCCCTGGGAGCAACACACATTCTGGCATTAATTAGTGGTTCCCAAACATTTTTTGGTAGGCCCCCCTTTGTTTTACAAGAAAAATGTTTGCGCACACGCACGCACACATCCTCCAACCACATACACCCATATTTTGCTCCATTGCGGTTTATTTCAGACCTCAAACATTTAGCAAGCAATTAAGCAAATACAAGTAATCTGCAATAAATTACAGGTAGTAAGGAAATAAACTACTAACTCTTTTACGCTAAGTCCACACCTACACGGGTATTTTTGAAAACGCAGCTGTTTCGTCCACACGTAAACGCCGTTTTGAATCACCGAAAACGGAGATTTTTTTAAAACTCCTTTTTTGCGTTTACCTGTGGACGAGGAATACAGAGTTCATCACGCAACGTCAAAGGTATGTGCCAAGGTATAAAGTAACACTTTATGTACACTCTGGGTTTTAATAGGATATGACGTCTTTCAACAACCACAGCTATCGTTCATTGGTGGCCTCTAAAAAGATTCCAGATTTAAGACACTTCCAGGTTGGCTTCAATTATCAGATCAGGAGGCTAAATTCATCTTTTATGCTGTCTGAGTGTTTCCTCTCTTCGCTTCATGTAGTGATGATGAACTCTGAAGGCAAGAAGTATACATCATTCCACACTGAGACTTTGGGCCATTATGAATACACCATGTGGGTACCTGTGGAGCATTTCATGTAGCTGTATGTACTCAGAATAATAAGTGTAAGTGTGGAAATATGCAATTTGATTATTGATCCTGCTTTGACCAACAATTTTAGCCTTGCTAGCTTTAACAGGTTGTGGTTCGCACTGCATAAGTTTTCAAATTGCTTGTGTGAAATTATTTACCCAGTCAGCTGATTATAATTCCAGTCAAAACAACGATTTCACTCAGATCCTTATTTTCTCACACATAGCAGTGCAAGTGCTAAGTGTACAAGCTGGAACAATTCACATGTGACACATGGACTTTTTTCCACTTCAGATATTCTCAATAATAAAGTATGCTAAGCTCTTAGTCTCTCGTGTATTTAAGTAATATCTCCTAGGATGCATAATCGTTGATGTTTCCTGGGTTCATCAGATGTTTTGGGTATCTCAACAGCAAACATCCTCACCCAGGTGACCCTCTGTATCTTTGCTCACAGATTGAATGGGCATCCTCTAAGCCATTCCTGTAATGTCCAACCATTTAAGAACTTTGCAGAATGAGCCCTTTTGGGGCTGTTTTTCTGCCAAGGGGACAGGACGACTGATCCGTGTTAAGGACAGAATGAATGGGGCCATGTATCGTGAGATTTTGAGCCAAAACCTCCTTCCATCAGTGAGAACTTTGAAGATGAAACGAGGCTGGGTCTTCCAACATGACAATAATCCAAAACACACCGCCCGGGCAACAAAGGAGTGGCTCCGTAAGAAGCATTTGAAAGTCCTGGAGTGGCCTAGCCAGTCTCCAGACCTCAACCCCATAGAAAATCTGTGGCGGGAGTTGAAAGTCCGTGTTGCTCGGCGACAGCCCCAAAATATCACTGCTCTCGAGAAGATCTGCATGGAGGAATGGGCCAAAATACCAGCTACTGTGTGTGCAAACCTGGTAAAGACCTATAGTAAACGTTTGACCTCTGTTATTGCCAACAAAGGTTATGTTACAAAGTATTGAGTTGTATTTTTGTTATTGACCAAATACTTATTTTCCACCCTGATTTACGATTCTTTACAAATCCTACCATGTGGATTCATGGATTTTTTTTTTTCACATTCTGTCTCTCACAGTTGAAGTGTACCTCTGGTGCAAATTACTGACCTCTGTCATCATTTTAGGTGGGGGAACTTGCACAATCGGTGGCTGACTAAATACTTTTTTGCCCCACTGTACGTCTATTGCACCATAACTAAGGGAGGATTCAGGGTCACCTGGTCCAGCCCTAACTATATGCTTTAGCAAAAAAGGAAAGTTTTAAGCCTAATCTTGAAAGTAGAGATAGTGTCTGTCTCCCGAATCCAAACTGGAAGCTGGTTCCACAGAAGAGGAGCCTGAAAACTGAAGGCTCTCCCTCCCATTCTACTTTTAAATACTCTAGAAACAACAGGTAGGCCTGCAGTGCGAGAGCGAAGTGCTCTAATAGGGTGATATGGTACTACAAGGTCATTAAGATAAGATGGAGCCTGATTATTTAAGACCTTGTGTGTGAGGAGCAGGATTTTGAATTCAATTCTGGATTTAACAGGAAGCCAATGAAGGGAAGCCAATACAGGAGAAATCTGCTTTCTCTTTCTAGTCCCTGTCAGGACTCTTGCTGCAGCGTTTTGGATTAGCTGAAGGCTTTTCAGCGAGTTTTTTGGACATCCTGATAATAATGAATTACAGTAGTCCAGCCTGGAAGTAATAAATGCATGAACTAGTTTTTCAGCGTCACTCTGGGACAGGATATTTCTAACGTTAGAGATGTTGCGCAAATGGAAGAAAGCAGTCTGACTCCAAGGTTCCTCACAGCGTTACTGGAAGCCAAGGTAATGCCATCCAGAGTAAGAATCCGGTTAGATACCATATTTCTAAGATTTTCAGGGCCGAGTACAATAACCTCAGTTTTATCTGAATTAAGAAGCAGAAAGTTAGCAGCCATCCAGGTCTTTATGTCTTTAAGACATTCCTGCAGTTTAACTAATTGGTGTGTATTATCTGGCTTCATGGACAGATAGAGCTGTGTGTCATCTAAATTTGTGACACACCATTTCTTCTCCAGCTTACGAGTCATCTGCTTTAGGCTACGTGTTTGAGAATTATACCACAGAGTCAGGTACTTCTGATTTGAGGCCTTAGTTTTCACTGGAGCTACAGTATCCAGAGTCGTACGTAGTGAGGAGGTAAAATTATTAACAAGATAATCGACCTCTGTTGGAGTAGCGTTCAGGTAGCTGCTCTGCTCTATGTTGGTACAGGGCATTGAAGATGATAACCGTGGGTGGATTATATTCTTAAACTTAGTTACAGCGCTTTCAGAAAGACATTGACTGTGATAAAGTTTACTCTCCACCGCTGTGTAATCGATTATTGTAAATGTAAATGTTATCAGGAAATGATCAGACAGGAGAGGGTTTTCAGGAAACACTGTTAAATGTTCAGTTTCTATGCCATATGTTAACACAAGATCGAGAGTGTGAATAAAGTGGTGGGTGGGTTCTTTTACATTTTGAGAGAAACCAATTGAGTCTAATAACAGATTAAATGCCATGTTGAGGCTGTCATTTTTAGCATCTACATGGATGTTAAAATCACCCATAATAATTATTTTATCTGAGCTCAGAACTAAATCAGATAAAATGTCTGAGAAATCAGACAGAAACTCTGTGTAAGGCCCAGGTGGACGATAGATGATAACAAGCAAGACTGGTTTCTGAGTTTCACAGCTGGGGTGGAGACAAGGTTAAGCATCAGGCTTTCAAATGAATTAAAAGTGTCACGGCGGGGTGCGCCGATGTGAGTGAAAACAGGACCCAAAAGCAGATGATGACGAGTAGTGTAAGTTTAAACAGAAAGTGATCCTTTATTAGATGACGGCAGGAGTAAACCAGGAAACCAAAATAAACTGACAAGACACTAAGAAACAAAATACTAAACGGTACTGAGATTGGAGACCACAGACTGGGACACATTGAAGGCTGCTTCTAACAGCTTGGACGAGTTTACGGACACTGTCACCTCCTATATCCACTTCTGTGAGGACAGCATTGTGCCATCACGCACCAGGGTGAGTTATAACAATGACAAACCCTGGTTTACTCCTAAACTCAAAAAGCTGTGGCTGGAAAAGAGAAAGGCGTTCAGAAGCGGAGACAGGGACTGCTACAGAGAGGCCAAGTACAGGTTCACTAAAGAAGTGGACATTGCTAAACATCAGCACTCTGAGAAGATGCAGCAGCAGATCTCAGAGAATGACTCGGCCTCTGTGTGGAAAGGTTTGAGGAATATTACAAACTACAAGCCTAAAACCCCCCACTCCACTGATGACTTGCTCTTAGCCAACACCCTTAACGACTTCTACTGCCGTTTTGACGAGCCATCAGGCAGCCTTCACACCTCCAACGGCCCCAACAATAGAGGCACTTTGGACACTAATTCCCCCACCTCTCCCCCCTCCATAGAGCCATCACCACCTTCAAACTGTTCACCTACAACACCCCCCTCCTCACCCCACACAAAAGAGGATTTCACACCACCTCCTCCCACCACAACTCTTCATATTCATGAAGCAGATGTGAGGAAGCAGTTTAAGAACCTGAATGCTCAGAAAGCTCCCGGCCCAGACGGCGTGTCTCCTGCCACCCTCAGACACTGTGCAAACGAGCTGGCCCCAGTGTTTTCTGGCATTTTCAACTCCTCACTGCAGGCATGCCATGTGCCTGCCTGCTTCAAGTCCTCCACCATAATCCCTGTCCCCAAGAAACCTAGGATCATTGGACTAAATGACTACAGACCCGTGGCTCTGACATCTGTGGTCATGAAGTCTTTTGAGCGCCTAGTTCTCTCCCATCTCAGGACCCTCACGGCCCCCCTCCTGGACCCCCTGCAGTTTGCATATAGAGCCAACAGGTCTGTAGACGACGCCACCAACATGGCCCTACACTTCATCCTGCAGCATCTGGACTCCCCAGGAACCTACGCCAGGATCCTGTTTGTGGACTTCAGCTCTGCCTTCAACACCATTCTTCCAGACCATCTCCGAGACAAGCTCTCCCAGATGAATGTGCCTGATCCCATCTGCCGGTGGATCACTGACTTCCTGACGGACAGGAAGCAGCATGTGAGGCTGGGAAAGAATGTCTCGGACTCCCGGACCATCAGCACCGGCTCCCCTCAGGGCTGTGTTCTTTCTCTGCTCTTCTCCCTGTACACCAACTGCTGCACCTCCACCCACCAGTCTGTCAAGCTAATCAAGTTTGCAGATGACACCACCGTTATTGGGCTCATCTCTGACGGGGATGAGTCTGCCTACAGGAGGGAGGTTGAACGTCTGGTGTCCTGGTGCAGCCACAACAACCTGGTGCTGAATGCCCAGAAGACAGTGGAGATTATTGTGGACTTCAGGAAGCACACAGCCCCACTCCCCCCCATCATCCTGACTGACACCCCCATCACCTCTGTGGACTCATTCCGCTTCCTGGGTACCACCATCACCCAGGACCTGAAGTGGGAGCCCACCATCACCTCCGTCATCAAGAAAGCCCAGCAGAGGATGTACTTCCTGAGGCAGCTGAAGAAATTCAACCTGCCAACACGGACGATGATGCAGTTCTACACTGCAATCATCGAGTCCATCCTCACCTCCTCCATCACCGTGTGGTACGCTGGAGCCACTATCAGGGACAAACAGAGACTGCAGCATGTTGTGCGCTCTGCTGAGAAGGTGACTGGCTGCAGACTCCCATCTTTGCAGGACCTGTACACCTCCAGGACATTGCGGCGTGCAGCTCGGATCTCAGCTGACCCTTCTCACCCTGGACACAGTCTGTTTGACCTGCTCCCCTCAGGCAGGAGGCTCCGGTCCATTCGCACCAGAACCTCTCGCCATAAGAACAGTTTCTTCCCCTCTGCTGTTGGACACATGAACAATAACCATATGACTGTTCCCGCCACTAACACATGACCCTACGCTGTGTTCACTGCATCATTCCATGTTTGGCACTGATCACCACCTGCACTCATGTATATATCTTTCAACGTAGCACTCTTAATTCTTATTCTCATGTATATATCCCATGTATATCTCATGCACATATCTTTCTACGTAGCACTTTTAATTCTTATCCCTACTTTTATTTTTTTTTTCATGTCTATTTAAGTGCTATTTATGACACTATGTTTGCACTGAAGCACCGCAGCAATTTCCTAATGTTGTAAACCTGCTCAACATTTGGCAATAAACCCCTTTCTGATTCTGATTCTGATTCTGAGACCAAAACCTAAACTATGACTGTGGTGGAAAATAACAAGCAAAGACCATGACTAAGACTAATAATACATAACAGACGAAAACCGTAACTAAGACTGAGGTCAAATAAACAGACGAACCGATCAAGGCAAGCAGAAAACAAAAGGCTTAAATACACACATGAGGTGATCCAGGGAAGTGGAGACACATGAGGAAACAGCTGACTGACATGAATCTAATGACAGGACCAGGAGGAGTGAAACTAAATACAATGACCAAAGAACACATGACACTGTCAGAATAAAACAGGAAACACTAAAAACTAAACATGACAACACAATAAGACAGACCTAATACGTGATGAATGAATACAAAACCCCAAACATAAAAAAACCCAGGAACAATCATCAATAACTGCCCAAACTAAAGGCAAAATAGGAAATAACACAAAAACTAATAACATATCAAAAAATGAGAAAAATACAAAGAGAACTCAGAGTGCTGGGTCGGAGACCCAGCCTGTGACAAAAAGTCTGTCTTGGTCTTTGGTTGATTAATAGGCTGGTGTGAAAAATTGCTGCCACACCGCCCCCTCGGCCTGTGCTTCGAGATTTCTGGTAGTTAGAATGACTTGGGGGTGTTGATTCATTTAAACTAGCATAATCCTCCTGCTGCAACCAGGTTTCTGTAAGGCAGAGTAAATCGATTTGTTGATCAATTATTAAGTCATGTACTAACAGAGACTCGGAGGAGAGAGACCTAATATTTAATAATCCACATTTCACTGTTTTACTCTTTGGTTCAGATGTGGATACTGTATTGTTCTTTCTTTGTAATTTTTTTTTATGTTTAAGTTGTCTATTGCTGGTTTTTAGTTTGTTTTTTGTCTGTTTGGCAGCTGACACAGTCTCAGTGGAAATGGGGTTTTTTTGGGGGGGGGGGTAGGTTGCAGGAGGACAGAGGACAGAGAGGCGTGTTAGACTGCAACTCTGCTTACTGGTCCCAACTCTGGATAGTCATATTTTGGGGGGTTTAATAAATTTGTCCATATTTCTAGAAATGAGAGCTGCTCCATACAAAGTGGGATGGATGGCGTCTCTCCTAACAAGACCAGGTTTCCTCCAGAAAGTTTGCCAATTATCTATGAAGCCCACATCGTTTAAGTGGGTGATTAGCTAACAATGCTGTCCTTGGTTGTGAAGAGGACATGTTTAGCCTAGGTTTTTAATTAGCTAACCTCAAGCTGCACAGAGCCTATTTATCACTCTGCTGTGCTGATAAACTTCAGGTGTCTGTGGTGATTGTGACTCTATAAGTACGTAACCACAGCATGCAAAGGTGATAGACTTAACAAATATCAGCTGGCCAAAATCCCCTTTAAAGTCTTCTTACTACACTACACCTGCAGCATGGTTTCATCTGAGCAAGCACACATTTGAACTAAAACAGTCAAAAAGGGTGATTGTGATGCAGGAAAACACCGGCAGACAAATTAAAGCCATATGTGGTGGAGGAGAAAAGGAGAAGAGGACATTTAGAGGAAGTGTGTAAAATCTCAGCCTCTCTCCTTTTCTCCCGGGAGGTACGTGAGCCAGTCTACCATAGCTAAACTGCGGTGAAGCACAATGCTGCAGAGATTAACTCTGGCCCATATCTTCAGATCGCCAGTGAGGCTATGAAACACAAAGAGGTTGTGTTAGAGCGTAAGAGCAGGATTACAGCAGGGTAACAGAAAAGACAGGGAGTTAAAAAAAAGTGGACCATCCCACATCAAGATAGCATTTCACCTTTTACGTTATATTAAAGGGAAAGAAAGTATTTGGAGTAGATCAGGGACAGAAATATAAAAATGAGATAATTCCTTTATATAAATAATAAATATATTCATGTTAGTAAGGCTTTGATCTGGGACTACCCAGACTTTTCATAGGTGTGCATTGAATAGCAGCAAGTAATCAATGATAATATATGTGCTGCTTATTTAGTCATAAGCATTGAGTATTTCTTCTTCAGTCACCTTTCTCACTCACTATGTGTTAATAGACCTCTCTGCATTTAATCATACCTGTTATTAATCTCTGGCTCTCTTCTACAGCATGTGTTTTATCCTGTCTTCTTTCTCTCTCCCCAACCAGTCGTGGCAGAAGGCTGCCCCTCCCTTAGTCAGGTTTCTTCCTGTTGAAAGGGAGTTTTTCCTTCCGACAGCAGTGTCCTGGCAGTGATTATATATGTATTTATTATTGGTGTTATTTAGTTTGTATTAAGCTATTCTATCTAAAATACTGTGATAAAATTAAATATATCATAATTATGCATGATAAACTTCATTTCCTGAGTTATGGCCAAAAACAAGTTCAGTGAGGTCACCTTCCCCTTTGGACTTTTATCCACCCAATTTTAATCTGTTTGTCTCTTGACTAAATTTACTGAAACATGTTCTCAAAGATGTGAACCTAAAACTAAATGTGTCCAGGAAGTTGCCAATATTATAAGGCTGTGAGATATCTTTAATCTGAAGCTGGTGAGGGGAGAGGCAAAGATTTTTTAAGTCATATCACATATAGATATGTATTCACTCAGTCAGACCTCACAAACACTAATGTACGAGCTGGGATTAGTGTTTTAATCAAATATAAGCAGATGTCTCTATCATTTTAACATTGTTTTTGTCAGGGTCCCTGTGCCTACCTGGTCGGCTCAGTACGGCTACATATGTTTTGTATTCCTTTTTTTATTTTTTTCCTGCTCTCTCCTTTCCCCTCTTTCCCTCCTCCCTCTGCCTGGGCGGAGCTTACCTGCGGGCTCCTGCCCTTGGCCCACGCACCTGTGGCTCATCACGAGTGATCCAGCTCCTTTATAAGACGGCAGCCCTGTGTTTCTCGTCACTGGACCGTTGCCGACCCTCGTCAGTGTAACCCCAGCTCAATGACTTCAGAAGTGTTTCATAGCGATTTACCTAACTACCCATTCGTGTCTCTGTGTACAGATTCCCTGGACCTACCCCTGTGTTACCCGAGTGAGTGGAGTGTGAGGAGGAGTGGACGGAGAGTGTGCGAGTGTGAAGAGGAGTGGACGGAGAGTGTGCGTGTCTTTCCCGTTCGTGTGTGGACCCCCGGAGCCCGGCTTTCCCCTCACTTTTGTAAATAATCACCTGGTGCATCATAATAAAGACTCTTGTGCTTTCAAGACCTAGAGCCTGCGCGTGAGTCCGTTCAGTCCCGTTGTGACAGAACGGTCCAGCCTCAATGGACTCAGCAGGCTCGGCGTCACCCGCCCCAGCCCCGGTCTCGTTGGATGAGCTGTTGCAGCGACACGAGCATATGTTGATGCGGCTCAGTGGAGACGTTGCCGCTTTGTCTCTGGCTCTCGCCCAGCGGACCCCGTTGACTGACTCTCCGCCCCCGCCAGCCTCTCCGGCAGACGAACCCATCCCGGGCGCGAGCGCGTCTCAGCCCGCAAGCGCGGCCCAAACTACACCTGTGGTCGTCGGGCATCAGCCTCCCTCTCCTGAACTGTTTCATGGTGAGTTGGATAAGTGTGCAGGATTTCTCACACAACTCACTTATTTTTTTCGTCAGCAAATTCACTGGTACCCTGGCGATGGAGATAAGATTTCCTTCTTTGTGCAACTGTTACGTGATCGCGCTCTACAGTGGGCCCAGGCAGTGCTACGATCCCACCCCGACATCTCCTACCCCGAGTTTTTGTCTAAGTTTAAGAGCGTTTTTGACAAAGGATCCGAGGCTGCCGCCGCCGCTCAACGCCTGTTAAATCTTAAACAAGGTAGACGCAGGATGTCGGATTATTCTGTCAATTTCTGGGTTTTGGCTGAGCAAACGGGGTGGGGGCAGGAGGCGCTAAAGAGTGCCTTGCTTAATAACATCTGTGATGAATTAAAAGGCGAACTAATAATGCATGACCTGCCTGCCTCTCTTGACTCTCTAATGACTCTGTGCATTAAGTTAGATGATCGCCTTCCGGCTCGCAGAGACCTCCGGGGGCGGGCCTTTCAGGAGCCACGGGCGCTCTTGGGCCCACCAGCGGGGGAATGGAGGGCTAAACCCAGTGCTGCCCACAGTGGCGAGCTAAGCGAGGAAGGCGAGCAGCCCATGCAGCTGGGTTGCTCACGGCTAACACCCGCGGAACGTCAGCAACGCATGGTCTCTGGTGAGTGCCTGTACTGCGGCCGTAAGGGCCACTTCATTGCCACCTGTCCATCTCGACCAAAAGGGGGCGCCCGCCCGTAGTTAAGGGAGTACTGGTGGGCGACCTGTCTAGTAAAAGCTCCCTTCCGCGCTTAATGTTACCGGCCAAGTTAACAGTTCACACAAAAACCCATTCTGTGATGGCGTTACATGTCACCGCCTTATCTGGGCAGCGGCTGCCTGATATAACCCATGTCTCAGAGCCCGTGTCACTCACACTCTCCGGCAACCACACTGAGGTTCTAAGCCTATTCGTGTTTAAAGCTCCTCAAACACCGCTTGTCTTAGGTCACCCCGGTTGCGACAGCATAACCCTCATATCGACTGGAAATCTGAATGCGTGGTGGGCTGGGGAGTGGATTGTCACATGAATTGCCTCCGGGCTGCAACTCCGCCCTCCGCGTCTCCTCCAAATAACCTGTCTGAGCCTCCGGATCTCACCTCTGTTCCACCTGTGTATCACGACTTGGCTGAAGTTTTTCGTAAAGATCATGCACAATCGTTACCACCTCATCGGCCGTATGACTGCGCCATTGATCTTCTCCCAGGCGCCACACTCCCCACCTGTCGCCTTTATAGTCTCTCCCAACCTGAGAGAGCGTCTATGGAGAAATACATCACGGACTCACTGGCAGCAGGCATAATCCGGCCGTCCTCTTCCCCTGTGGCAGCCGGCTTCTTCTTTGTAGAAAAGAAGGACAAGTCTCTCCGGCCTTGCATTGATTACCGCGGCCTTAATAACATTACGGTTAAGAACAAATACCCCCTACCGCTCCTTTCCTCGGCTTTTGAACTTCTGCACGAGACAACGATCTTCAGTAAATTAGACCTCCGCAATGCCTACCATCTAGTTCGGATCAGGGAAGGCGACGAATGGAAAACAGCTTTTAACACCCATCTGGAGCATTTTGAGTACCTGGTGATGCCCTTTGGGCTGACTAACGCCCCAGCAGTTTTCCAGGCCCTCGTGAATGACGTCCTCCGGGACTTTATCAATCGGTGCGCATTTGTCTACTTGGATGATATCCTTATCTTCTCTAAAACAGTGGCGGAGCACGAGACACACGTCAGACAGATTCTGCAGCGTTTGCTGGAAAACAGACTGTTTGTGAAAAGCGAAAAGTGTGACTTTCACGTGGACTCCGTGGCCTTTCTCGGATACATAATAGAGCGGGGTGATCTGAAACCCGACCCGGCGAAGGTCCAAACAGTGCTTACCTGGCCCGAACCCCCAAACCGTCGACAGCTCCAGCGCTTTTTAGGCTTTGCCAACTTCTACCGCCGCTTCATCCGAGATTTCAGTAAACTCGCTCTGCCTTTAACCAGACTCACTTCTCCTAAAGTGTCTTTTCAGTGGGACCAATCCGCGCAGGAGGCCTTCCTACGTCTCAAAGAACGGTTCGCTACAGCACCTATCCTCTGCCAACCCAACCTCCAGCAACAGTTCGTCGTTGAAGTGGACGCATCGGATTCCGGGGTCGGGGCGGTGTTGTCCCAACGGAGGGAGGGTAAGCTCCACCCATGTGCCTTTTTCTCTCACGAATGATGTTGGAGACCGGGAACTTCTGGCTATCAAGTTAGCACTGGAGGAATGGAGACATTGGCTAGAGGGAGCCACTCAACCATTCATCGTGTGGACAGACCACAGAAACCTTGAGTATCTCCGAGCCGCAAAGCGACTCAATCCCCGGCAAGCGAGGTGGGCTCTCTTTTTCACGAGATTCAACTTTTCAATTACGTACAGGCCCGGGAGCCGCAATGTGAAGCCAGACGCCCTCTCCCGACTGTATGACTCCTCTGAAGCGGAACCCGAGCCAGGTCCGATTCTTCCTGCCTCCTGCTCCATCGGCACGGTGACCTGGGAAATCGAATCTCAGATTAAAGAAGCTCAGAAAACAGAACCAGATCCCGGGACCGGGCCCCCAGGTCAGTTGTTTGTGCCCTCCTCTGTTCGTTCTCAGGTACTGCAATGGGCACACGCCGCCCGGTTCACCTGTCACCCGGGAGTACACCGCACCATACGATTCCTCCAGCGTTACTTCTGGTGGCCCACTTTGGCTCGGGATCCACGGGAATACGTCGCCGCCTGCACGACCTGCGCCCGTAACAAGTCGTCCAACCAACCTCCCTCTGGTTTGCTACAACCGCTGCCCACTCCGGGACGGCCTTGGTCCCACATAGCCTTGGATTTCGTCACCGGATTACCGGCTTCAAAAGGTAACACAGTCATTCTAACCGTTGTGGACAGGTTTTCTAAAGCTGTCCATTTCGTTGCCTTGCCCAAGCTGCCTACGGCCCTGGAAACCACTCACCTCCTCACCACGCATGTATTCCGCCTCCATGGAATTCCGGAGGACATTGTGTCAGACCGTGGCCCCCAGTTCACTTCACGGGTCTGGAGGGAGTTTTGCTCCGCCCTCGGCGCTAAGGTTAGTCTGTCCTCTGGCTTCCACCCTCAGACCAACGGGCAGGCTGAGCGGGCGAACCAAGACCTGGAGGCTGCTCTGCGGTGTGTGGTGTCCACAAATCAAACGACCTGAAGTGACCAGCTGCCATGGATTGAGTACGCCCACAATTGCCTGACTTCCTCAGCCACTGGAGTTTCACCTTTTGAGGCGTCATTAGGATTTCAGCCTCCGCTCTTTCCGGCCGTTGAGGGTGACCTCTCTGTGCCATCCGTCCAACACCACCTGCGTAGATGTCGCCGGGTGTGGAGAGCCACCCGAGCTGCCCTCCTCCGGACGACGGCACGTAACAAACAGCTCGCAGACCGCCATCGGACACCGGCTCCTGAGTATGCGGTCGGACAAAAGGTATGGCTGTCCACCCGCTATGTGCCCCTCCGGGCGGAGTCCAAGAAACTGTCTCCTACTTTTATTGGGCCATTCGAAATCGGTGCGCTTGTGAACCCTGTGTCTGTTCGGTTGAACCTTCCGCGCAACATGCGTGTCCACGACGTTTTCCATGTCTCCCAGATTAAGCCCGTGCTCTCCAGTCCTTTGTGCCCTCCTTCCGGGCCCCCGCCTCCCGCCCGGATCGTTGATGGGCTGCCGGCGTATGGGGTCTCCCGCATTATGGACTCTCGGCGCCGGGGGCGGGGGGTCCAGTATTTGGTCGATTGGGAGGGCTACGGGCCGGAGGAGCGCTCCTGGGTGCCTCGCTCGGCTGTTTTGTGTCGGCGCCTGCTCCGTGACTTCCATCGCCGGCACCCTGGTAAGCCCGGTGGGTCGCCGGGTGGCTCCCGTTGAGGGGGGGGTACTGTCAGGGTCCCTGTGCCTACCCGGTCGGCTCAGTACGGCTACATATGTTTTGTATTCCTTTTTTATTTTTTTCCTGCTCTCTCCTTTCCCCTCTTTCCCTCCTCCCTCTGCCTGGGCGGAGCTTACCTGCGGGCTCCTGCCCTTGGCCCACGCACCTGTGGCTCATCACGAGTGATCCAGCTCCTTTATAAGACGGCAGCCCTGTGTTTCTCGTCGCTGGACCGTTGCCGACCCTCGTCAGTGTAACCCCAGCTCAATGACTTCAGAAGTGTTTCATAGCGATTTACCTAACTACCCATTCGTGTCTCTGTGTACAGATTCCCTGGACCTATCCCTGTGTTACCCGAGTGAGTGGAGTGTGAGGAGGAGTGGACGGAGAGTGTGCGTGTCTTTCCCGTTCGTGTGTGGACCCCCGGAGCCCGGCTTTCCCCTCACTTTTGTAAATAATCACCTGGTGCATCATAATAAAGACTCTTGTGCTTTCAAGACCTAGAGCCTGCGCGTGAGTCTGTTCAGTCCCGTTGTGACAGTTTTTCCTTTTAACAAGATGTCCACTGAAACTTATCTTACTGACCACTTCAAGAGTCACTGACCTTCACAGAGACTCTGTGATAAAAATAACTAATGAGTGCTACTGTGCTACTGTTCTTTTAAGCATATCTGCAAGTGAGCACATATATGCATCGTCTATTTATGCAGCGTGTGACAAGTTGGTGAAATGACTCATTCTTTCTATTCTTTCCCTCCTGTCTCCCACTGAGGGATGAGTCAGAATACAGGAGGAATCTGGGTGAATAATAAACCATCTTGCTCCCCCAAACATGAAATAAGATTAGTACTCTCTTCTACATGTACTCCTGGTAATAAAGCCACACTAAGATAATGTAATAAGAGACAAGGATGACTTTTTGTCTCAGAATCTTATTAAGTGACAAAAACTTTCATTTAGCACAAACACACTGAGAAAAATATCAGTGCCAAGCTAGTATTTTTATAGTTGTGTTAGAAATGATAAAGCCAAATCACACACCATCCACATTTAAACATACAGATACATATTGGCACACAAACAGACAACTTTTCCCTAGAGTGGGAGAGATCCATCTAGCTTAACACACCTCCTACTCATCTATCCAAATACCTGGTGCCATGACAACCCACTGGCAATTCCTAAAGCAATGAGATTATGGCTAAAAGTGTCACACACCACTTAGTTTCTCTGCATATCAAATGTCATTAAAAGCACAAATCTTGTGAAAGTTAGGATCATGAGATTAATTCTGTCAACACTCTAATACTTCTACCAGTCTATAAGTGTCATATAAATCTTAACTTAATTTATGAGCATCAATAAGATTATGCTCCATGTCTACAAAGCTGACTTTACAGAAGCATTAATGTCTCCTGATAGCAATGTTAGATGACTTTTAGATGGTTCATTAGAGCGCTTCAAAATAGGAGTCTACTTGTAACTTGTTGTAACAAATTGCCTTACACAAAAAGTAAGGCAATTTGTTTTTGGTCATTTATTTCTTTTGTTTATTTTTTGCCAATATGAATTGTTACAACAAAGTAATAATTATCCAAACACCGATTTCAATATTGCTCAGATGCTGACTCAGCTATATGAGGTATGGGTGACAATGAATTAATCTACATGGCAAATCTATTCAATGTAATTCCATTTAGGCTACGTCCACACCTACATGGGTATTTTTGAAAACTGAGATTTTCCGTTTTTGTTATTTTTTTTAAATTCCGTTCACATGTAAACCCAAAAACGAAGGAAAACGTTGCTAGGAACATGCCAAAGCAACAGGTGGCGATATATTCCTAACCGTGTAGAAATGTTGGCCAATCAGAACTCTAAAAGACTGGGTGGGAAAGAGTAAACAAAGATGGTGCATATACGCAGAACTGAGTCCTATGTATGGAGGGACAGAAACTGTGTTGTATATGGAGAGCATGAATGGCATGGGAGGAGCTGAAGAATGTCACATTAACTATGTCCTTTATACTCTCTATGTCAATGACTCTCACACTGAGCTGAAATGAAACAAGTCACACACAAAAATTGGTGAATTAAACAAATCGCAAAGAATTGCTTAACTTTATAAAAAAAATCATATGTTTTATCTAAAAAAAAGTTAAGAAAGTAATGTTTGTCTATTGTTGTCTTAAAGATGAAGACATTTTATTATTTTATGTGTATAAATTATTGCCATGCTAACATTGCCATTAGCTCAAAGTACTAAAGTAAAGCAACTCAATCCCGTTGCTTAACTAAAGTGCAATAAAAATCACTTTTTTAAAAAATCTGAATCTTACTTCAAAATAATGAGTAAAACAAGATTAAAAACACACCTGTTAAGTTGAATAATGAAAACTGGACCCTGGTCACTTAATTGAACAATCTGACTAAAAAATGGCTATAAAAAGTTCTTCTGGAATAGCAAACTGATATTTAACAGCTGTCTCTAATTGGCTCGGAATGGCCCAGTCAGTTTTCATACCCAACAGTGAAAAGTATATTGTATGCAGTAAAATTAATAGCCAGAGAACTAGACATACACTAAACACATTTTCTTTGCTAGGAGGACTTCGATAGAGTTCCTCATTTGTCTTTTTTCTTTTTGTTTCAATTCATTTATTTATAGTATTATTCACATTAGTATATTCACAGCCAGAGCTGACAGGTGTGGAGGGGTAGGAGAAAAGTGAGAGAGAATGAGTTGTAATTCTGTGCAAATTTGGATTTGGTTCTTCCTTCATAGACTGGAACAAAACACTACAAAGCTCTCCAAATGCATGTGTTAAGACAAAAGCTTCAGTCTGCACAAGGGCACCAAGCTCGGTGGCCTACTCTCCCCTTCACTTCTTGTTGTCTTCACTGAGCCAGTAGCAGTAGCAATCCAAAAAAATAAAGATATTAAAAAGATATTAATAAAGTGGAACCCCGACTTACGAATACCCCATTTAACGAAAAATTCAAGTTACGAAGGCACTTAACGGCAAAATGCCCGAGTAACGAAATCCGTTGGCTCTGATTGGCTGAGCCCAGAATGCCTACAATGCCTACAATGCCTTCCGAATCATGTGACAACCCCCTTGGCTTTCGTACTTGCGCTTCGCTGTTCCACTTGAACGATGTATTGTTGTTGCAGTTAGCAATTAGCCTATAGCCTATCGTTCACTCAAAAGGCGCAATGGGTGCTTCGACTTACAAAAATTTTCGACTTACGAAAGACCCTCGGGAACGAATTAATTTCTTAAGTTGGGGTTCCACTGTACTTTAGGATAAGCCTTTTACTGATGATGTATTACTTTTCCTTGGCAATTCACAAACCTCTTTTCTGAAGACTGTCACATTAACAGATGAATCGTCAGATCTATGTAGTAACTAATGCCATAACGCAAATGTCGAACCCTATTTTAACCCTATGCTGCAACCTTCTTTTTTTTTAAAATATTTGACTGACATTTGCCCTATATTGAATAGAGACAATAGAGATGGACAAGAAAGCAGGACTCAAACCCCTGCTGCTTCCTGGTGGCCATGTCATCGCCTGCTCACATGCTGAGCTAAGCTGAAACACAAACTTGACTACATGTCAGGTCAACACATACCACAACAACTTGAGTGACGGGAAGATGTAGGGATAAAAGGAGTTTCTGGTTATGTCAATTAGACATAGATTTCCCGCAAAAGTCTATGTCAAGTTTTATAGATAAGGTCACATCTATATCAGACTACTCCATGGAATGGTGTTTGGCTCTTAATTGTTATTTTCAAAATACCTCCAGCAGGCCACAGTCAGGTAACATTAGATATTTAGGTATAAATCTCTGATTTCAGGTATTTCAGGTAGTCCCACTTCCATAGGTGTATAAAATCCAGTTCCTAGCCATGCAGTTTACTTTTACAAACATTTGTGAAAGAATTGATGGTTCTAAAGAGCTCATTAAAATTGAGTGTGGTACTCTAATAAGATGACACTATTGCAACAAGTTATCTCGTGATATTTCTTCCCTATTAGCTATTCTACAATCAACTGTAAGGAGAAGCACCTACAGCAACTCAGCCATGAAGTGGCAGACTACATAAACAGAGCTCCTGTAAACCCGACTGTTCAAAACACTGCTGACTCAATAACGGCATGGGCCCAAACCTCCTCTGGCATTAGCATGAGCACAAACACTGCATGACTGGAGCTTCATGGCATGGGTTTCCATGGCTGAGCAGCTCTTGTAGTTGTCATTTTGTAGTTGTCCATTACCTTTGTCCATATTGTGTAGCTATATTTAAGCTCAGTCTTGATGTTTACATGTATTTTATTTGAGTATCTCCATTTTGTGGTAACTCTTTTTCATGTTCCTCATTGATGGTAGGGTGATATCAGTGGTGAAACAGTAATATTCTTACTCTGCAAGGTAATTTTTGTAAAAAATGCAGACTTCTTTGAAGACCGAGGAAAACTCTTTGGACGTCAAAACCATTCAGTGAATAATATCAAAAATGTAATATTTTTCTTAATATAACATCTTTTTCAAAGAAAAAAACCTTACCAAGCCATCCAGCACCAGAGTTGGGAACACACATGTCTGTCTCAGCGCTGGGCAGGACAAAGCCCACTACAAACACCTCCACTCCATCGGACATAAGTGCCAGACCTAGAACAAAGAACAGCTGCCACTGGAATCTCCCATGGCCACACTCCTGCATGATCAACTCGTACTGCTGGGCCAGCTCTTCCTCATCTGCTTGTCTCTCATTTTCTAGTTCCTTGCGGCTCTTTAGGCTGTCAGACACTGGCTGGCCCAGAGCAACCTGACCATCCCGTGGCTTCCCATCATTGTATCCAGGCACTCCTTGGTACTCCCCCTCATAGATCTCATCTTCATCATCGTGACCCTCCGTGGCATCACTAGAGGCCCCGTCCTCTTCATTGGTTGCATTGTCGGCATAAAGACCATCTTGTTGAGTATAACTGTTGTAGTTGTTCTCTTCTTCATCCTCATTTTGGAAACGATTGTAGCTGCGCTGGGATGAGTATTCATCAGAGGCTCGATCAACAGCTTTGCTGAAATTTTTGGCAGCTTGCCTTTTGGCTTCCTTAGCGATGTCCTTGGCACCTCTGACCAAGGAAGTCCTGTTGTTATGCGTTTCCTCCATCTTGGCACGAGGGTAACAAGCACTAAATTCAGCTTTAGTCCACTTTTATTCCACCAGCTGCAATAAATATAAGTTACTTAGTTGTTTTTCTATCTTCTATTCCCAGACAGAGCAAGATTTATGCTAATTTATTACCCCTGAAATACCACCCAACTGCCAGAAGACTAGCAATTAAGTAATGGTGTCTAATTCCATTGGATTGCAGTAACTAGACAGTGCTGAAGAGAAGACAGTTGATCTCAGACTGGCAAGATTCAAAGTCCAGTGACCACTCAGGAGAGGAAACCTGCAGGGACAGACAGAAAAAAGCAAGTTTAGCTTGATTAAAGACTGCCAGTCACAAATACCTGCCTGCAGTATTTCTTGGCACACTCCAAAAGAAAATTTTTACACAGAGACAGCCACACTCCCCACTGATGTTGACAGAAAGCGCAGTCTACTAATGAGATGAAAATGATGTACTAGGAAGTAAAAGTCACAGAGGCCAAATTTTGCAGGTTTGAAGTTGTTAGCTGAAAGTAGCATTGATGATTTAAAGAAACTCTACATACCGGGACTTAGACATGTTCTGTTATGCTCATAAACATAGCTGTAATATAAATCTACTGGCATAAAATAAATATTAGTCAGTAGACTAGCTATGGATAAAATATAAAGTAAAAGTGTTACTGGCCAAATTTTCTGATATTCCTGAATACAAAATATCCCAAACCTACACTACTGTTGTACTCTCAGTCTGGCTGAAATATGCTCCTATTTATGGTTTGAACTACATAGCAAAAAAAAAAAAAGCTATTTGTATGAGCCCATCAAGAAACCAATGTCCAAGCAAGTGCACAAATAAGCAATACAGTAAGTATAGTGGTATGCTTGCTGTCAAAGTTTCATTTAATTACAACTCAGGTCCTTGAAGTATTTCTAGAGTATATTGTATAGTGCTTTGTACTCAGTTCTCGGACATGATCTGTTCACACATTATTAGTTTGTTGATGGCATGACAGCAGTAGTCTAAACATAATTAATGACCAACCCATGAAGTATGATGTGTTGACATCAGTGGCTAGAAAACTGTAACTAGGTGTTTGTGGTCCCTGCACTTACACTAAATGACAAAGTACAGGGCCACATACACATTACACCTGTAGGATTTGCTTGGCCATAGAAAGTATGTTGAAGTTTCCAGCTGTTGTGCTGACGTTAATGCCAGAGGAATTTTTGGAGTGAATCAGCTGTGTTGGTGAATTTATGCATGTCTCTGTGCTTGGTGACTTTACATGACCTGCTACTTCATGCCCATGTTGATGTAATTCCTAAATATTTCCAAGACATGTCACAAACTAACTTGTTGGAGTGGCAGCATCCCACAATCAAATTCGGTGAGCTTTTTGAAACCAAAGCCATGCAGTCTGCCTGTCCATAGGTGCTTAATTTTATACATCTGAACTCAAAGCTTAAGAAATGTGGCTCAATATTTTTGCCCATATTGCGTATTTCAGAAAATGTGAAACAATTTATTAAATTTATATGCAGCATTGCTCGGACATCTCCAATTTGCATAAAAATGTTATGGCCCAAAGTTTGACTATATAAAATGACTGATGTGAAGTTTTATTTTCATATATTAAATAGTTTTTAAGATTTTTTTTCTTTTTTGAAAAATGGCCAGAGGACAGATTGAATGTGAATGAATATCTAAAAAACTATTAAAGATAAAAGCCCAATTTTCACTGGTCACTCTTACCGTCAAAATAAATCAGGGTTTGTAACTTGGGACAGATATATAAAAAATATCTGATAATTGGCTTGTTAAAATATGAAAAAAAATGATTTGAGATGGAATGACTCCCTTGTGTGTCAGAATCTTGGCTACTAGCAGCAGACCTTTTCCATCATGGATGTCATGGGTGGACTGAAATCTGGGGGAATTTGAACACCAGGTTATTGCCTTGGGCTCTTTGTGATGTTCCTCGAGCCATTTATGAGCAGATTTCGCAGTTTGCTGGTATGCACTGCCCTCCTTACAGAGGCCACTGTCATTAAAGAGTCTCACTGCCGTATGGGTGTGGGCTTGATTTGCGACAATATTTCAGTGGGTGTGGATATGACAAAGTGGAATTTGGCACATCTACATGCATCCAGGAGCTCAAGGTTTCCACTGCAGAACACTGCACTGAAATGAGACTGTCAATTTCATTCACTGCACCTGTCAGTGGCTTTAATGCGGTGGCTGATTAATGTATATCTTGAGCATTATTGATACTTTCTTTGCATGGCGCTGTAAATGGTAAATGGCCTGCATTTGTATAGCGCTTTTTCTAGTCCCTAAGGACCCCAAAGCGCTTCACACTACATTCAGTCATTCACACATTGTAGCCACAGCTGCCCTGGGGCGCACTGACAGAGGCTGTGATTTGATTGATCAAAAATTTATTTTTAAGCCTGTTTTGTTTTGTTGGCATTAACATGTTAGAATTATAATTTCACAATGCTGAGTGCATATTGCATTTCAGCACCACGTCTGTTGCATTGTTTTCTGTTCTGTATGTCAGGTTTGCTTTGTATTTAGTATATGTTTTTATACATGCGGTTTACATTTTTGTTAAGTCAGAATAAACTTTATTGTTCTGAAAAGATATCCATAACTATATGTATTTCTGTTATGCATTCAAAAATAATACATCCTTGAAAATGTGGCTTTTGCTGCTCTGTTTTATGTCAAATGTGATTTGTTTCTGGCTCATGTTTCTAGGCTGGAATTACATGTCAGCTAGTATGACTGACTCTCCTTAGGGGACTCTGTACTATGACACTGGTGGGGCATTTCAGAAGACCTGTCAACCCACAAGGCCAAGCCATATGAGCACCCAGCAGTCACTGTACCCAAACACTGCTGCAAGAGAAACACGAGAAAGCCTCTGGGCCATCACTTTCCATTCCAAAGCCACTTTAGCATCACTATATGCTGTAGAGTGCACACTGAACAAATGGTCAAGTGGTGTTTGACAAGCCAGGTATGTGAGAAAGAAGGCTCGTCGACTGAGTTTGTTTAATGGTAAATAAATCCTCGATTAATCAAATACTGCTTTATTTTTCTTAACTTCAATGCTGGCCTCGAGAAAAAGAGCAGTCACTGGCATCTCCTTAACAAAAATACTAGTAATCGCAAACAACCTGAAAGAGTAATTTATCTGGCTACACTCTTTTTATTTTAATTAGAAGCATTAGAAGCAAATTGTAAGTACTTCCTTGTAGATTCTAGTACGCATATCAGTAAGACAATACATTGCAGTCACACAGTAATGTGAAATGATTTTGTCTAAGAGCAGATGAAAACCTTAACACACTTCTGCATTTCTGTGTGAAATCTCTTGGGTGGAAAGCATACAGTGATGTGTTAAGACTGGGTGAAGTACCCTATTGACCATGGCAGGTTGATGTATTGTGCTTCTACCACCTTTGCTCTGCAGCATTAGATAAAGCATCAGTCGGACTCTGTCATTTGAACACAAGCGCCGGAGCTCCACAACGACGTGAAGCAGATTTTGGTGCAATGCAGCAGTCAAATGATGTGGCGAAAGTGCCCTAACTAACTTTGTGCACAGGCAGGTGATTACCCCCCCCCCCCCAACAATTACCAAAGATACAGCACTAATTCTGTGGCTACAGGACAACTACATAATTTACACTGCTTCCATGTGTCCTACAGTAAAAAACAAACAGATGGATTACAACCTGAAGTGGGAAGTGAAAAATTCTACAAGGTTAGATGTTGGAATATCTAATCTATCTGATGAATCGGTCCTCACAGTTTCAGGCTCAGGTATGTTACTGTTTTGTGTAGACATGTGTTATGGCAAATATTACGTAGACCAGATGTAGACTCAATGTCCCAACATACCTATCACCCAGACTTAGCCTGAGTCAACATAGTCATTCAAACCTATAGATCGATAGTCGATTTGGTTTGGGCCAAACATCCATTACTCGCTGGATCAGCAATGTATTTTTAGTCTTTGGAGAGAACTTTTGTAAATGTAATTTGTCCCATTTGAGGTGGGAAGCAGGAAATTCCAAATTCACAGTCAGAATTTTCAGCTAGAAGCCCCCATTAAGTTGGTCTTACCACCAAAACACTGTACTACCACTGCTGTGTATTAGTAACTTGTTTAACACACCACATACAGAGCACTGGACAGGTTCTATCTATAAACTTGCTGAAGCATTCTTTTTGAGCCCAAAAAACAAATACTGCATTGTACTCTTGATAATGCAAGCAAAACATTGGCTTTTTTTCTTACTATTATTATTGGAACACTGCAAACTCGGGCTTGACGTTGTTCTCAGTTCCAACATTTGACTTCTGAGGTAAAAGATGGTGGCAAGCTAAACTAATGTACCTAGCTACTGAAGTAGTAGATGCAGGGTGCATTTCAAAATAACAAAACTAGTTTAGCCATAACTAGAAATATCTAGGGGCAGATCACAATGTGGTTTGAAACAGATTACGTAGATTATCTTGTCAGACCTTAGCATCCTGTTTAATAACTAAATAACTACATATTTAGTTATTTATATAAGATCCCTATATAAATCAAACAAGATACTATATAGTGAAGGACTTCATAGTAACACTCGGATTTACAGTATACATCAAACATTATTGGTCAAATATGACATTCTGTGCTTTTATAATGCACAAAAGAGCTTCCATTGAGCATACCGCTGTGAGTACAGAAGCACATTCCTCCTTCCAAACTTCCCCTCATTTTTAACCACACTGCTCCTCCAAACTGAGAACTTGATGCCTCTGACTAAAGGTCTAAATGTGTGATAAACCTCATGATATGCTCTGAGAGTTTCCACACCCAATGGTCAAGAAGAAAATAACCAATCAACTAACTGTCCAGCAATGCTCAGAGAACTTTTTATAAAAGAGGGAAATGGATAATTTTGTATAACAGACACCTGGGTCTGCGTGTACTCCCTGGTCTCCATGCTAATCTCTACTTTCCTTTCGCTCTGGCTCTCAATCTCTCTTCACCTCCTTCTTTTTTCTCCCTCTCTTTCCCTCTTCCATCTCTCATCTCGCTTATCCAAGTGCGCCAAGAATTTCAAAGTCATCATCTTGATGGTAATGCAGAATATGAAACGTATGCCTCTTCTGTTGACATTTCATTATTCATGATAGGCTAACCGTTCTCCTCCTTATGCAAATGGCCATTAATGCTGACATTTAGAAGTCTTTCAATATAGTTTGGGCTACAGAGATAATTCTTAAAAGTCCGGTCCAAATGTCCAGTCTCTTTTTGAAGCAATCTTTAATCCATTTCCTCACATACACATATTGCTGATGTCAGAAATTACCCATGGTTATACAATAAGTCACCACACTTCAACCAACAACCTTGGCATTTCCTCCAATAAACAGCTAATATCGCTTATGGTCACTTCTATTTTCTTTCTGATGGCGACTCATGCCTTCTGCTGTGACGCAGTTATTGGGGTTATTATTACAACAACTCTCATGTTGTGATTTTAGCAATCAGCAAAATTCCTGCAAGTTCTGAATCAGCAGTCCGCGGAGGGTGAAGAAATGATTTCCTTGCAGTCGAGCTGTCATGGCCTGCTGACGCCATCCAGCAACATTCATTAATCACTGGCAAACACGCACGAAAACACAAGATGCCTGCAAGCACACACAGGTCCACTTTGGAGGTGCTTGCTATGAGACTCAGTAAGGCATATTCTTATGACACAAGGTAAAAGGAAGAAGCTATTTTCAGCAGTATATTATTCAATTTGAAACTATAATTCATTGTTAATAATATCAAAATCAGCAACATTTTGTTGAGCATAAGATCCAGTGAGTGCATGCGACATGCTGGCTGACAATATGTGAGTGTAAGCGGTATGTGCAAAGCCCTACAGGCTCTCTACGGTGCCCACAGATGGCTGCAGTGAACATTTGTTCATGCACATCATGTGAATAAAATAACATGCCAAGCTCTGCAGATGCTTCACAAGAGAAGTTTAAATTTTGACAGAAATACTTCAGAACCTCCCATGTGGTTCCACATGTAGACATGCAATATGAGTACTTTTATAGTGGTACGATGGGTAGGTAAAGTAAGCCTTGAATTTGGATTTGCTGCCTGTAGGAGACAGAGATTAAAAACTGTAACTGTATTGCATGAAAGGTGTATGAAGCTTAGCAAAGCCTGAAGGAAACCTCACAACTGTCGCCAAAGCATAAAAAGAAGAAGGTATAAAACGTTTCGATCCCTATTGATCTCAGAAAATTATGAAACATTATGCCATGTTCTAGCACACCTCTTATCTATGTGTACATTTAACACCTGGTTGTTTTCTAATAGAACGTTAGAGGGATATCTTTCCGTTGTAGTTTTCCCTAAAATTGACACAAAAGATGTAGTGTGATCAAACCACTACATAGCAAATTTTAGAGGCCACAAGTGAGTATTTGCCACAGAACACAGAGGGAGTGGAAATAACTAAAAACTTACAAGCAAACCCCACTTGACTGCTTTGATCAGAATCCCAATAGGCCAGTTGACAGTTGTGAAGGTTTACTGACTGCTTGGCCAGCTGCTGTAGAGGTCCCTCTGTAGAAGTTTGAATCGTGTGTGTCTGTTGTCATGATCAGTGCAATGCTCAGTTGAACTTTCTGTATTTTTAGGCTTTGTCAACATGTCAGAATCCACCACTTTATATTTGTTTGTCTCTCTCCTTATGCTGCTCAAAAAGGGGACACTGGAACACCCTTTAACTTTTTAGTGGGATTTTTTAATCCAGCCCTCAGTGGATGGATGATGACTGCTGTTGCATCATTTTGTTCTCAGCAAATTGCACAGTGCCTCTCAGAAAAAAATTTCCAACTTAAATATTCACTTTCAACAAGCCAGTGAAGTTCAAAGCAACAGACCGGGTGTGAGTGTGTTTGTTCAGCTCAGCTTCTGAATAAAGTCAGATCTCTATAGTCTCCAGTTCTTCCTGGTATCTTGCTGTTGTACCTTCTTGTGCTATATGAAACAAATTCATTGTCCTATACGTGACACATTAATTAGGCCAGGGATACTAGAAAACATTTGGTCAGGTGGAAACATTTTAACTCATTATGATTTCAATTAACCTCCACACAGTAAAACGATGAGCTGCTGAAGCATAAGACATGAAGGTGGCTTCACATCACTGATCTCAGCAAATGAAGCGAATTTTACAAAGGACTCTCCCACCTTTGTTGGCATACTGAACACTGAATCCAGTTAAAAGAAGACATAGTCATGAAGCGCTACTAAATAATTGAGGGAGACATTCTTCACTTATGTCCACATATGAATCGCTTGATGTTACCTGCCCTGCTCTCTACAGGCTGGTGACCGCCTGACAGATTGTATCCTGACTTTCTGCCCCCACCATCTGTGAGACGTGTGCCGCAGACATGCAAGCCAAACCCTCCTTTGTGCGTACTGTCCTCAAACAGAGATGAAAATTGAGATTAACAAAGAAGTGAAAACGACTAATGTGAATAGATGAATGGATGTTTTCATTGCCATCTCGCGTGCTAAACCAAACACGGAGGCACACGGGCCTAAGGCAAACATCAATTTACTGACTTGGGTGTTTGACAAATATCTATTCAAATGGAACATTTATCCGGTCAAGAGAACTGCCTCGAAGCGAACACCTGGTCACAATTTCCAGAAGGATGAATGGGGAAGTTTGGGAAAGCTTTATGCAAAACTCATCTGTCACTTTCCTCTTTGTTCCACTTGCAGCGTTTTTACTACTGCGGCTTCTACGCGGCGGCGCCACCGGGTGAGTATAGCGCAGAGCACGAGCGGGAAGGAACATCAATCACCGCGCGGCCCTCTGACGCAACTGGCGTCCCATAATTAGATTTCGGGCAGTCCTTTCAATGTTCCCTTGCGAGACGACGTCGCACTACGCTGTACAGTTAGATTGCTCTCCTCACACCGCATCGAGCACTGACTCCTGATTAATGGATGAACCTATCTCCCCCCCTCCCCTCGTCGTCTCTCTCTCTGTGCGCATCTTACTGCAGATTTCACTCCGGCTGCTCGTGCGCGCTAAGCGGAGGGGGAAGCTCGGGGTTGCCTCGCCGTGCGTGCACCGACTCGCTTTTTCTATGACCAATGATCGCGTCAGGATGGTAGCACCCCCTACCCCATCACCCTTTCCATGGACACACACACGCATAGCAAAAAGTCGCAGCATTGCTCCACGATGAAAAAAGACTAGACACAAAAATATATTTAAAAATAATAATAATAATCAATAAAACTTTGGCAGCAGGCAAAAGCTGACACACGCCTCAGAATCTGCTCTGATCATCAAGAAAATGAGGAGCTACTCTGATCAAACACAGTTCTGTGGTGTGGATTTCTAATTCTAAGCACAGCTTAAGATGCTCGCGCTGGACGACTTCGAAAGTTGCCCAACTTTCCCGTCAATCATGAGCGCGGAGCATTTTATTTTTTCTACTGCAATTTTTTTAAGCAGCAGGTGAATACGAAATTTCCTCTTACCGTTAATGACAGTTATCCAGACTAAAGCGTGGGTGATGGAGGAGATGAACTTATAGTTGCTGATATTCAGTGAGACAAATGAATAAATGCTTACAATTTCTAGTGCATCGAAACGAACTCGAAGACTCTGAAGTGTCCGTTCCTTGATTTGCGTCTCTACACGGCCACGGAGGTAGTGAGCAACGAATTAATTCTTTCTTTCTTTTTTCTTTTTTCTATTTTTTTTCTCCTCTTGTCTTCTTCGATGCAGCGGTTTCTCTGCTGCAGTCCAAGAAAGCCCAGGGATGCTGATGGGAGGTAGGAAGCGTGAGTGAGTGTGTGAGTGTATGTGTGTGTCTGTGATGGGGAGCGAGGGGGAGAGGGAGGGTGCATGAGCAATAGGCAGACTGAGATCAATAGTGGCTTTGCATCCTACGGACAATAGTGAGCATTTCCGTATAATAGTCCACGGTACGTATCCGGCGAAGGTTCCGTGATGTGCTACAATCACAAGCTGCTGGGTTTAGACGTAAGATGAGAGTAAGGGAGGGCTGAAATTTGGCTCCCGGGGAGAAGTTTGAAAAGAAGCTGCTGGTTAAAGCTGCAACTTCACTAAAAAACAGTTGTGCAGTGCCTAAATCCTCTGAAGTGCTAATGTACAAAAGCAGCTTCTGTTAAGACTGCAAAATACACCCCAGGTTTATTTTTTTCATGACTTGACCTGTAAAATGTGAGAAAATTATGAGTATACTCTCACCAGCCAATTCATTAGTCATACCTTGATAGTTACTATTGGTTTTGGCTACATAACTGCCTTAATTCCTGATAGTTTTTGGTCCTTTCTGACATGACTTTGTGAAGCCTCCAGGTCTCATCTCCCTCCACCGATTTTCATTTATTTATTTATTTATTTATTTATTGGACTGATGTCTGGAGACAGCACCAAAGAATAATATTTCTACCTCCGTGCTTAACCATGGGGATGGTATTTTTTAGCTCATACTCACCATTTCTCTTTCTCCAAAAGGGTGGCTTAAGTTGATGCCAAAAAGCTTGATTTCGGTTTCATCTGACCAAAATAACTTCGCTAAATAATTTAGAAGTTCACTGACAAACAGGTGCTTCAGTCCATCACAGCGTTGTTTTACAGAAGGTGTTCTTAGTGTTTGTGGTCCCAGCTGCCTTAAGATCATTACCAAGCTCATCTTGTGTCCTTTTAGTCTGATCGACCACCTTTCTCATGATCATCCTCACCCCAAACATGAGCTAAACATGAGCTAAACATGAGAGGTTTTATGACAAAGTTTGTGTTTTGCATTGTTTAAGCACCGGTTCCAACCAAAGGAGGTATGTTGTATCAACAAAAAAGGTTAACTTGGTTATCATTTTGCAGAAAAAAAGAGACTGCTCCAAATAAAAACATAAGAGGTTTGTGGACAAAGTTTGTGTTCTCCATTCTTTATTAAGCACCGGTTCAAGCATCGTTTAAGCACCGGCACCGTTTCAAAAGTTCTGGTTTGGCACCGGTATCGGATGAAACCTAAACGATACCCATCCCTACACAAGACCATCTTTTTGATCTTGCCATGGTGATGGAGGCTTGATTGTGAAAATAACTTCATCCACAACACAAGGTTAGTGTTTAATATGTTGCTGCATGGCTTTAATTACTTGTCTTAGGTCCATACTGAAATTTTACTTAGCCATGGAGGCATTCCTTTTTGAGGTGCCTCTGAAAGCACCTTCACCAGCACTTGACCTGAGGCTAGTTTTTCCTGTACTAGATCAGTTATTATGTTAACAGAGATAGCCTAAGGTGAACAAATGAAACTACTTTCTACCATGGGTGTCTGACATTGCACTGGAGCCATCAATCCCACAAACTTAACAGTATTTTGTTTCTTATTAAGAGCATTACAGTCAGCTATGAAATCACCTGGCTTTTTATCATAAAAACAGATCATTCAGAGTTCCCACTGCTAGCATTCAGAGCTTTTATAATTGACCTTGAAGAAACAGAACCTTTCTGGCTAATTTTAGAATACAGTACGAGAGAAAACATAGCTTTTAGTTTCATGTTTGTCACTGAGAGCTACTTTATCAACCGCCACAGGAACATAATTTCTAAATTCCTCAGTAAAAATTCAAATGGCTGTTTTAACAACCTTGTTGGGGGGTTCTTTTCCTGGACACATAGCAACAATGATGTTCAAGCATATTTAGGCCATTCTAAAGGTTTTGATACACACTCAAAATGGGAAAGTATCTTTCCACATCCTTTTCAAAAAAAATCTTGTGAACACATGGACAGATCTTCTGGTGCCTGAACCTTTGTTTGTTCCATCTTGCTATTAAATCACATAAAAGACCTCAATTTCACCTTCTCAACAGACTGACTATTTATATTCATATCTCATTTTTCCTATGAGAACTAGACCAGTTTCAGTGTGGCGTTGCTCTGCAAAGCCACAAGCTGTACTTTGGTTCAGCAAAAAAAAAAATTCTGTTGTTAAAGTTTCATAGAACTTCTCAATTTTTGCCAATATAAAACAGGTGACTACAACAAAACTTACAACTTCCTGTTGAGGCAACACAAACCACCTCTCCTTTGATAAGCTTTTAACACATCCACAGAGACACCAAAGCACACAAACACAGAACTGGTTTTATGTTACCAACATTTACCTGCACAAAGCCAAGAGTAAGCAACCGAAGATAGTTAGCACCCGTAGCAGTTACTCAAGACTGTTTTATACCACAGAGTTTATATATGATTAGGACCATTGCTACCTTGACACTAGCAAATAAAATTCAAAGACTAAACACTAATTATCTTACAACACTAAAGTACACTACACTACACTTATATTGATGAACATTAAGCTTCTCCTGCAAACAGAATGTGTTAGGCTAATCATGTTAGAATACCTGGGTCGTTGACCCAGAGTTTTGAAGTTTTGCATGATTATTTAACTTTGATTTTGTCATTATTTATCATTTCTAGTCTTTTGGGTTCAATGTTAGAGTTTTTAGTCTTCTGGTTTCTGTCTTTGTTCCATAGTTGCTCCGTCTGCCCCTGTCTGCTCGTCAAATCCGTGTCTCTGTGTTATGTTTCCTGTTTTACTTCGAAAGTCTGTGTCTCACGTCAGTGTTTTTAGATTGCTTCCCTTGTCTTGTTAGGCATGATTTGTCCCAGCTGTGTTTCCCTCCTGTCCCCCATTCCCTGTTTGCTCCCTCTGTGTATTTAAACCCTGTGTTTTTCTTGGTCTATGTTGTGATTTGCATCATACCTCACTGTGTGTTCCATCTGTCTGCCTTAGTTTATTTGTATTCTTCAGTTTAGTTAGTTTTCCTTGTGTCCAGTATTAAAACTGTATTTTGAGTTCACCTTTTTTGCCTCCGTTAGTCTGCACTTTTGGGTTCAGCATTCCTACCTGCACAGAGTACATGACAAATCAAGTCTCATAGTGTGGTATTTTTTATATCACAGGTTCATGTATAGAGTTTTCTCATCAGAGTAACTCAATAAGCAAATGCATTTGACAACACGGTAAAGATGTTGGTGGTTTCCTGTCTTAACTTAGATGTAATAGAAGAATATTGGCTTTCAGCATAACATCTATTCATTCAGCAAAAGTTGTTTTGTCTCTTCCTTTTTTGCTTCTATATTTCACAGCTGACTGCACTTTTTGATTACTATGTTTTTTCTTTCAAATCATTAAAGACGTTACTTTTAAATGATTTATCATATAAGTTCTTTATGTTTTAAAATGTGTATTTAAATAAATGTTGGTGTTTCTTGGGTGAATAATTTAGAGTAATCAATAACTTTTGCAGTTCAAATGGTTAATGAAGAATATGTGTTTATGGCTGCAAGGATTTGTTTGTTTGTTTGTTTGTTTGTTTGTTTGTTTGTTTGTTTGTTTGTTTGTTTGTTTGTTTGTTTGTTTGTTTGTTTGTTTGTTTGTTTGTTTGTTTGTTTTAGGGAGCTGGCTCTTGGCTACATTAGCCCCAGCATAAAGCAGAAGAGCCATTTTGAAGTAATAAAAATCCAAGTCACAGATTTAAGGCAATCAATAACTTCTTATATTTTTAGTTTATTCATTTTTTTGTATTACAGAGACAGTAACAAAGGCATATGTGTAAGGGAATAGGAAAAGGGAAATAAATAATTAATATGAGCTAAAATAAGATAATTGTCTGCTTGACTTTCCATTACTTTACATTTTAATCACACTGTGTGCTTGTCTATATGTGCTTGCACAGCTTTTTTGCATGTCTACACTCAGTATTATATGACATACATATCCAGGAATTACATATATCTTTCTTCCATCTGATGCACATGAAGAACCCAACGCCTCTGAGTGGCTTGTTGGTTGGATTTAGCCATAAGGACTAGTGACTGGACCAGTGTATGACTATCAGGATAAACCAAGCAGAAGAGACGGTGGGTCACAACTTGGCAATGCAATGAAAAAGAAATATTCTCTGCTGCCTACCCATACTTTACATTTACTTTAAATAACAGCATGAATGTATGCATTTTTATTTGATTATCAGTGTGAACGTTGACAAACAATCTAGGTAAATCTGTTAGGCACCCAGTTGTCCTCCTTAACTAAAACTTCAAAATATATTGAAAGCGCTTTTTAAGGGCTGGACTTCATAAATTATAAAATTATAAATTACCAACATATGCCAGGTGTTGACATTATAGGACTAATACAATTTCCTAATGTTTTTAATCTTATAATTGTGACATATTCATGGTTATACTGTGATTTTCAAATCAGGTCTACAAAGAGAAAGCTTATAAAAGAAAAAAAAATGGTCCACAGACTTGCATGGTGAGAGAATGGTCCAATTTTCATATACTGAGAGCAAAATATGCAACAAATGTCCTCACTGGAGGAACTTGATTGAACTTAATGGAAGAGCAGTCTTATGTGTCACTGTTTATAACACTGGACACTTATCCTTTCCTGGATGGTCTGCCTAAAACAAAAATATTCATGGTTTGAGTTCAGAGCATACCCACTTCTTCAGAAAGTGCCACTCCTCCTCCTCTGTCTGCACTCAGCGTCTTTATATCTGTTCCTTTTAAAAGGTGTCAGTGACTCATGATTCTCCAAAAAACGTTGGAGGGTAAAAGAGTTCAATGCAAAAGTCTGGGCAGAGAGAATAAGCAATCCCCAAAAACTCATCCTATTCTGCACGGCTAGAGAAGGGCCATTATGAACTTCAGTGAATGAGCACTCCTCTCCTCAGCTTTTAGAAATAACCATTATGGTAGAAATCTCATTGAGCAAGGAAGAAGCTTGGAAGGACATCCCTCTTAGTCAAATAAAAATGCAGATGCATTTGCATTTCTATCCAGCAGCTGTTGTTTAATGTAAGGGTTGAAGTGAATAAAAAAAAAAAAATCTAATATCAAGACACACACACACATGTACACACAACACCTGTCACCTGTAGTAACATCATGAGCTGTGTTCAGAAATCATCATGTAGGTATATAAAGTCATACATTTTACCATGATTATCATCTCACCTTTTCTCTTATGTTCCCTTTTTCTTTTCATGAGCGTCACCAAGTCATTGATCAATCAAAAACAATGCTAATATGCAGGGTGAGAGGTGAGTGGGTGGAAACAGTGAATGGAGAAATAGTAAGAGGACAGATGAAGAGATTTCTGTCCTGTGTGCCACTGCGTGAATAATAAACTGATTGTAATACCAACCATAACTCCTTTCAAGTGCTCTACTATGGCTTTACCATCAAGGATTTAACTTTCTGACTGAGGCCTGTAGAGGCTGAAATGTAGCTGTTAGCCTTTTAGCAGTTTCCTTGAGCATTGCACAGTCGTGCACTGCATGTTCTCTCCAGCAAATTGCCAAAATGTCTGCCTTTATAAAGGCTTCTTTATTCACTTGCTCATAATCAGTTAGTCAAGTGCATTTGCTTAGCTCTGAACTTCTTTTTCGTTTTTCACAGGACTGCATAAAATCCCCATAAAGCTTCTTTTTTGACATGATTGTATTTCTTTTTTAGATCTAGAGATGGTAAATGGTAAATGGCCTGTATTTGTATAGCACTTTACTTAGTCCCTAAGGACCCCAAAGCGCTTGACACTACAGAGAGGATATAAAGGTGTCTGAAGTCTAAGAACATAGCTTCACTAAGCTAGTATTAGTTCTAGGATTCCAGAGAGGCATTATGAGCCAGCGAATGGGCAGATCTCAATGCCCAAGTCAACAATTTCCTTGTATGACCAAGCACACAACAGCTGGATGGTCACAGAACAGTCCTATGCCACCAAATATAAAGTACTGGTAGAATAACAAGATTGCAGATGTGGACAGCAAGTCTGTGTAAAACTACATTCTCCTACAAGAAAATCAGATTAACCACCTCCAGTTCACAAATAAATGTAGCTTAGTTAATATATGTACGAATTCAAAAGTCTTACAGGGCTCTCACAGATTCATATGACATGAGTTATTTGTAAAACTTGACAAAATTCTAAGTCAGAGCTTCTATATAGCAAATTTGGTGAAAGATGCCAAGAATCATCCAATTTGGGTATTATTTGGGTGCCCAGAAAGAAATCTATGAAGCTGCATTATTAAAATTAAAATCGGGTGTCCTTGGTCTTTTTGGATCATACACCACATTGCAGACTCATTTTTCATCATATCAATTTCAACTCATACTTATGACCTCACTCTGTCAGCCCAAGATTCTGTGCAATGTAATCTTGTAATTAGCTGCTTCAGCGTTAAAAGAAATGAATCCAGAGACAATTTCGAGAGGATCAACCAAGCAGCATCACCATGTCAACATGCTGTGTCACTTGAGTACTCAGTGCTAATGGCTCAAACCAAACTGGTCTTGAAACTCTGAATTCCACACACCTTAGTGTATCTTTCATCTTGGCAATATTTTCTTGATAAAACAAGCATCCATGTACCAGCCAAAGTACAGTACACAAACCACCACGTTGCCATCACATATGATGGCAGATAGACAGACGCATAATATGACAACTATACTAGCTGCACTGTAAGCATGCATTAAAAAGTGTGTTTGTGTGCGTTCAAATGCATCTGTATGGCAGCACAACCACAATGGTTTAGTGAAATACTGTAAACTCTCATTTATATAGGGCTTAAAATGTGCAAATAAGTGTTCTCAAAGGCTCTTCTAAATGTACTTCACTTTTTTGCAATCTTCTCCAAAACTGTCAATATTACACCCTTGGGCTGTACACTTTGATAATACACTGCAAAATTGTTCTGAGTAATTTAGTTGGATGTGTGATATGGAGTTTAATTGATTTCTAATTATACGCCCTGGTGGGTGCATAATTTTATAGGTAAAAAAAACAAAGCAGGTTGTTAGCAAGGTCTACTTTAGAATGCATCAGGATGCACTGCTTTGTATTCCGTGTAATTACACACTCCACTCAAAATCCTGCTCTTACTTAACACATACACACCTCTGAAAAATGTATTTTGAGAGGTAGATAATTGCTTGGTTTTGCTTTAACTTCCAAACTACTGAATAAGTACTTCGAAACAAGACCAATTGATTCATGAAAACTAATAATTGTGTGGCAGTTTGGAATTAACATGACTAAAATTTGTTGAAAATTATAAATTTTACTAGTTTTGATTATGATTTTTAGATTAGAATTAAAACATTAATTTTAACAGAACTTATTACTGATTTCAAACCTGCTAAAAAAGCAGTGTCAGATCATTTCTAGCACCCAATGAGAGTGAATGGCGAATTCCCTTCCGATAAAAATTCCAAGAATTTGGCCACCATCTAAAAACTTGGTTTCATTTTGGAATTTTCAACACACAGCTTTTTTTTGTTTGAGTTATTTTGAGTTATTTCTGACTCCCCCCCCCCCCCCCCCCCCCCCCCCCCCCCCCCCATCTTCTCATCAAGCAGCATCAAAAGCTCAAGGTATCGCTGAGGGATATTAAGGAACAGGAGGAAGGGCCTGTGGAATAATAGGTTAAAACAAGGTTAATTACATTTCTTACCACACAGGGGTAAAGTGCTGGAGACAAGGAGGTGACTGAAAGACTGTGAGATGAAGGGAATAAGCTCAAAGTGGTAGAAAGGAGGGGTTAAGAGGCATTTTTAATGTTGTGAATCCCACCAGGATTTACTCTATGTCTGAAAAAAAAATGGCCTCTTCCTAATAAATTACTGGAATATATGCATTTCTTGATGTTCCCTGCAACAGCAGTGTGAGATGTCTTTTGTCAGTTGTTAAACAGATAATCATATAAATGCAGTCAGTGAGGCAGATAAAATGCTATTTTTGATACCTATTCATTTTGCCTAACCTGCAAAGTTCCATGACAACAGCCTGATTTACCTTGGCCCTGTGATCTTTTGTGCGTCACATGGTCAAGCCCCAAGGAGAGCAGATACTTTTGTCTACAAACCTTCTGCAAATGCCAAAGTGTCAAGTCACTTTGCCCCTTGGAGGAAAAAAAATGACGCACGCATTCATATTGAGGCAGGAGAGTTTGATATTTTATTTATTTATGTTAGCTTCATAGATGATCTGATTTGAACAAATTCACATTATGTTTTGTTTCATGTGCGTATTACCTGGTCCTTTAATGCAGAGTTTACAAGCAAACTTCACAGCAGTATTTATCCATTATGACACTTGGCTGTTTAAGTGTTGTTATGTTGGAGATTGATTGCATAGAGGAACTGAAAACTTAGAAGCAGAAAGCAACATGAATCTGATGATGATGATGATGCTGAAAAATCCTTTGGGGCTCCACCTTCATCTATTCTTTCATGTCTTCCCATCACAGGAATAAATGGAAGACCAGTGATTATCAAAGAGGAAAATAACGTCTTTGAAGCTCTCTACTCTCCACAAACCTGCCTGTGTACTAATTATAAGCACTGCTAATGACATGTGCGCATGTGTAGGTGTAAAGATGCTGTCGAGTGGATGTGTGAGTAAGTGTCATTTGAAACTTAATGCACTGAGACAAGTGTGGGCGAAAGTATAGGAAGGGCACATCAGTCAAAGCAACATGTAATCACGTTTACATTACATTAATTACATTAAGTTAACCTAAGGACAAGGACACCTGGACCAACAAATAGAAAAACACATGCTTGTTTATAAAACTACAAACAAAAAAAGCATCTTCTGTTCTCGCCAAAGACATGGGAGAAAAAAGACTTCAAACTCCAAGAACAGCTGGAAATGAAGACGGGGGTGGCAGCCTCAAGGTTCACGATCCATAAGATGAAGAGCACTGTTCACAAAAATTTGCTGAAGGTACAATAGAGGTAGAATTTTCGATAAAGATAGAAATGAACACTGACTCAGTTTATCCTTCTGGTGCTGAACAGTCTAGTTGTAAGATATCAGGATGTGGAAATAAATAACTCACCAGTGGTCACAGATAAAAAAAAACAAAACAAGAACTGCTAATCAAGGAGAGATTCAATGAAACTGCATGTGGTGGTGTGGTAGAGTAATAATATGCAATATGTATAGTTAATAATTTGTTTGCTAAAGTCTATTTTAAAAATGCACTTGTTCAGGTGTTCATCACAGAAAAAACTTTGTTTGCTAGTTGTGGTCAGAAGTTTCCATATACTTTTAATTAGAATGAATGTCATAGTAATTTGGGGCGTTAAATGATTTCTAGGGTGGAACGATTGTACATTAATTATTTTAAAAACAAAAAAACAAGAATTGGTTTGGATTTATTTTGGAGTTTCTCTCATCCACAAAGCATAAAAAACAAATATATACCCTCACTAATATTTGATTAAAATTACTTAGCCCAACCCGATCTTTGATAGATATCACCAAGGTTGTGGCATAACTCTGGCTAGATATTAGACCAGCTCTTCTTGGCATAATTTGTAAAGTTTATTTAAACTGGCTGGCTTTCTGGCACAGACCCAGCTTTAAAGAGTAGTCCACAAATTTCAATAGGTTTAGGGTCGAGGCTTTGGGAAGGCCATTCTAGAACTTTAATATCAGCCTTTTTTTAATGTGTTTGGGATGATTGTTCTGTTTGAACACCCAAGTGTCCAAGTTTCAAACCTCTAGTTGTTGATTTGAAGTGAAGCTTGGAGGTAATCCTCCTTCTTCATTATTCAATCGACTTGTACTTGCAATGTACAAGAAGCACTGAAAGCAAAACAACCCCAGAGCGTGATGATGCCTCTACCATGTTTAACAGTTGGTCAGTGTTCATAGGTTTGGAAACTTAATATTTACTCCTCTAGGCTACCTTATAATTTTGGCTAATATCTAAATCTTTGTCTAGTACTTTTCTCCAGAAACCATATGGTGCAAATTTCAGTCAAACTTGAAGATGTCAATTTTGGAGTGAGGGTCTGTTTTCTTTAAGGGTGACATTGGTGTTCTAGCAGTTTCCACTTCATAACAGGGTCTCATTTGAGGGTGAGAATCTGGGTCCTCTTCCAGATCTTGGCAAAATGATAAATACCAAATACTTTGTATTTAGATACAGTTTTTTGAAGTGATGAAATTTCTGTCACGATCGGGCGAATTACACACAGTAATTCGGCGTGCCCGCGTGGCGTGCTGGCTAGACCCAAACGCGGTGAAGGCTAGCGATGGGTTGGAACAGGCACGCAATTATTCTAGTAACGATCAGTGCACGAAGCGTGGCTTCGGAACTGGCGTTACAGACGGAGAGCGAGCGGAGCAGGGATGAGAAAAGGAATCAAGAGGGAAAACACTCACAGTTGCTGAGGCAGGCGGAGACTGACGTCGGCAAGGTTTCGGAGCTCCTGACATGAAGAGAACGACGACGAACAGGTAAGTGGTGTCTCTCTTTTAAACCCGGCCCCGTGATCAGCTGATCACTACCTGACAGATCACCACCCCCACCCACCCCCACCCCCCCCCCCACCCCCCACCCCACCCCGACGACCGGCAACTGACGGTCCAGGACGGCAGAAATCCGAGATAAGGGAGGGATCCAAGATGGTAAATGGTAAATGGCCTGTATTTATATAGCGCTTTACTAGTCCCTAAGGACCCCAAAGCGCTTTACATATCCAGTCATCCATCCACCCATTCACGCACACATTCACACACAAGATGAAGCGGGACGGCACCCAGGAGCGCTCCTCAGGACCGTAGCCAGCCCAGTCCACAAGATACTGGACCCCTCGACCCCGGGGACGGGAGTCCAAGATCTGCCGGACAGTGTAGACAGGATCCCCATTGACAAACCTGGGCGGGGGGGGGGGAGGCGCCAGCGAGGAAGTAACGTGCCGTTTAAGCTGCGAGACGTGGACAACCGGATGGACCTTCATGGCGGATGGAAGCCTGAGACGATAAGTCACGGGGTTGAGCTGGGCAGTGATCTCGTACGGGCCAACGAACCTGGGAGCGAGCTTCTTGGACTCGGTGCGGAGCCTCAGGTGCCTTGTGGAGAGCCAGACACAATCCCCCGGCTGAAAAGGATGACCCGGGCGGTGGTGGCGATGATGCTGCTTGGTGTACAGAGCGTTGGCTCGGGAAATGGCAGCCCGTGCCTTGATCCAGGCCTGACGACAGCGGCGGACCATCCGTTCAGCAGCAGGCACGTCAACCTCCACCTCCTGATGGCTGAAGATAAGAGGATGGAAACCATGACAGATTTCAAAGGGCGAGAGACCGGTGGCAGAAGAGATGTGAAGGTTATGAGACAGCTCAGCCCACAGCAGGTAACGAGGCCAAAAAGCGCCCCAGCTGTTGATTGATCCGTTCAACCTGCCCATTGGTCTGAGGGTGATAGTCGGACGAGAGGCTGGGAGAGGGATGGTACATAGAGCCTCCCAGCAGGGGTGTCAGGCGGAGGTGGTTCGGCGGTCAGGGCATCCCGGATAGAGTCCTCCAGGGGCCACTGTGAGGAGAAAATTATTAGGAGGCAAAGAAACACAGACTCAAAGATTTTACATGTTTTGTTTTGTTTTGGGTTTTTTTAGGAAAAAAAAAAAAAAAAAAAAAAGATTTTATATGTACATGGGCGATGCCCCGACACTGCACCAACGTGTGCACTGTGTGTGTCACAGAGGAATTGCGCCGGGGCTCCCAGTACATTCTTTATTTATACTCAAACAAGCTTTCACAGAAATAGGTGTGGCATGTGTAGAACTCAAATAACATCTCCTTAAAAGGAGAGACCGTTAGCTTATCTGTTGAAACAGGTGGTAGCTTTTTGGCTGTCACAGCACATTTTTTCAACACACAGTGTCTCACTCCCTTCCTTCAATTGTCCAACTCACAAGCTCTTCTTCCTTTAAATGAAGCTACAAATAAACATAACACAAAACTCAAAATCTTTCAACAGCCACCGAAGGGGGGCAGCAAAGTGATGAGAAAGTAGGATAGGTCCGGGGTCTGACGTGAGGCCGTCCTGGGCAAACTGTCTGGAGAGAGCATCTGCCTTAGCGTTCTTGGTAGGCGAGGTGGAAATTGTAAGGCTCAAAGGCTTAGGTTGAGCTGCTTGGCAGTCCTAATATAGATCAGGTTCTGATGATCAGTTCAGATCAGAAAAGGGTCTTTTGCTCCCAGGAGCCAAAGCCGCCACTCTTCTAAGGCCCACTTGATGGCCAGGAGTTCTCGGTCTCCGACACTGTACTGTTGTTGCGTGGGAGAAAACTTCCTTGAGAAATAGCAGCATGGGGTGACGTTTTCCATCCAGGCCATGTTGAGAAAGGACGGCGCCGGCGCCAACATCGGAGGCATCCACCTCCACCACAAAATCTCTGGCAGGATCAGGGTGGAGCAGGACGGGGGCCGTAGTGAACCGGTGGATAAGGTCTCGGAATGCCTGTTTTGCGCCTTGGGAGAGGCAGAAGTTTTTAGGCAGGTTAGCTGGTTTGGTGAGGGATGTCAGCAGGGCGACAATGGTGCTGAAATTACGAATAAAGCACCGATAGAAATTGGAAAAGCCCAGGAAGCTCTGTAGCTGCTTAAGGCTGGAGGGCTGAGGCCACTGGGTCACGGCTTGGACCTTTTGCGGGTCCATGGTCAGGCCATCGGAGGAGATGGTGAAGCCTAGGAAGGTGGTGGACCGCTGATGGAAAGCACACTTCTCCAGTTTGCAGAACAGCTGGTACTCGAGCAGCCTGTTCAGCACGGCCCTCACATGGCGAATATGGTCCACTTCGGTGCGGGAGTAGATCAAGATGTCGTCTAGATAAGCAAACACCCACCGGCCTAGCATATCCCGCAAGACATCGTTGATCAGATGTTGGAAGACAGCAGGGCTGTTGCAGAGGCCGAAGGGCATCACCAGGTATTCCCAGTGCCCGTTAGGGGGGATGAAGGCCGTCTTCCATTCGTCCCCTTCCCTAATGTGCACCAAATTGTAGGCGCTGCGTATGTCCAGTTTGGTGAAGATGCAGGCTTGGGAGAGGGAATTGAGTGTGGTGGATAGCAGAGGAAGAGGATGGCGGTTCTTGATAGTGACTTTATTCAGGCCCCGATAATCTATACAGGGGCGGAGCCCGCCATCTTTCTTCTTGACAAAGAAGAATCCAGCAGCAGCAGGAGAGGTAGAAGGGCGAATAAAGCCCTGTTGGAGAGCCTCAGCAACGTACTCCTCCATGGCCTTATTCTCTGCAGGAGACAGAGAGAACAGGCGACCCTTGGGGGGGACAGCTCGGGGGAGGAGCTCAATGGCCATGTCGTAGGAGCGATGAGGAGGTAGAGTTGAGGCTCGCCTCTTACTGAAGACCTCAGATAGGTCGTGGTAAGCCGGAGAGATCTTATCCAGATCAATGGGCTCCGGGGGAAAGGCCTCTTCTGACTTTGAGTTCTTTTTGGTCCGAGAGAGAAGGCAGCGGCGTGGACACTCGGGACTCCAATCCAGGATCTGGCAGGAAGACCAGGAAATGTGGGGGTCATGTTGACGGAACCAGGGGTATCCAAGGATGAGAGGAGAGGAAGTGGCCAAGACTACTAGAAACCGGATCTCCTCCTGATGATCCCCAATAGACATGCGAACCGGCTGGGTCTGGAACTGGATCGGGTAGGGTTGGAGGGGTCGCCCATCTACTGAGGTCACCGGGAGAAATCGATCAACAGGAGCTAATGGAATGCGAAGTCGAGAGGCTAGTTTTTGGTCGATGAAGTTCTCAGCGGCTCCGGTGTCCAGGAGGGCTTCAGATGAGAACTGTTGGTGTTTCAGGTGAAATATTACTGGTAACAAAAAACGAGAGGGGTCAGAGGAGTGTGAAGGGCCAGGTGGGACTCCCCCGCAGTCTACCTGGCGTCGTCGTTTCCCGGACGTAGCGGGCACTGGGGACGACGGTGTCGAGCTGATCCACAGTAGGCACAGAGACCCTCACGCCAGCATCTCTCTCTCTCCTCTTTAGATAGTCTACCCAGCTGCATGGGCTCCTCGCTGGATATACTGCTTGGGCTAGCAGCTGCTCCTTCAGAGGGGGCAGGAGGCTGCGAAGACGTGGCCCTCTGAGGCTGGAAGGGTTTGAAGGCCCGAGGGGTGTGGCGAGGCCGCGACATCACTCATTGGTCGATCTTCAGGGCGAGGTCCACGGCCTCATCCAGAGTTTTGGGGGCCTCGCGGCCGGTCATCTCATCTCGGATGTAATCAGCCAGTCCCTCCAGAAAAATGGAGCGTAGAGAAGCATCTCCTCACTTTAGCTTAGCGGCCAGGGTACGGAATTGGGAGGCAAAGTGACAGACAAGTCGGCTGCCCTGGCGTAAATGAAGCAGCTGTGACTCCACTTCCACTTCACTGCTCGGGGGAACAAATGTCTTTTTTAATTCCTCCACAAACGGGGCATAGTCATTGCAAGCTGCGGATTTATTGTTGTAGAGAGCCGCGGCCCATTCCTGAGCCTGGCCAGACAAGAGAGAGGTTAACATTGCAACTTTTGCATGGGCGGTGGCGTATTTCGTGGGCTGGCATTCAAACAGCATGTCTAAAGTGGCGAGCAAACCATCAGGCCAGCCATCAACTCCGTTTCACTTATCTGGTAGTCCGATCCGGGGCTCCGCGCTCACCGGCGTTGGCTGACGTTGCAGCGAGGTGACGGAAGTGGAAAGTTGGAAGACAGTTTCGGTGAGAGATTCCATTTTTGTACTCATCCGATCTACCACACTGCGAAGATATAGTCCTCCGGCTTTCAGCCATTCGAATTCCGCTGGGTCTATAAGCGGCTCAGACATCCTGTCACGATCGGGCGAATTACACACAGTAATTCGGCGTGCCCGCGTGGCGTGCTGGCTAGACCCAAACGCGGCGAAGGCTATCGATGGGTTGGAACAGGCACGCAGTTATTCTAGTAACGATCAGTGCACGAAACGTGGCTTCGGAACTGGCGTTACAGACGGAGAGCGAGCGGAGCCTGGATGAGAAAAGGAATCAAGAGGGAAAACACTCACAGTTGCTGAGGCAGGTGGAGACTGACGTAGGCAAGGTTTCAGAGCTCCTGACATGAAGAGAATGATGTCTGAACGGCGAACAGGTGGGTGGTGTCTTTCTTTTAAACCCGGCCCCGTGATCACCTGATCACTACCTGACAATTTCAAGTTTAGAGACCTTCTTAGATCTATATTAAGATCACTTTCACTTTCCCAATTTTCTGTATTAATATATTTGGGCCTGTAACTTTTGCAAAAAAATGTTTATTTAAAGATGTATGCCTGAAAGAAATCAGCATTTATCATTATTGACATTATTATGCAAAAGAAATCATTAAAACCCCCAAATTGCTATGAAATTCATACCTATAAGGACTGTATTTAAACTTTTGACCACGACTTTGTATGGCAAACAAACTTTTTCAATGATGAAGCCAGATAAAGAAAAAGAATGTACCAACCAAAGCAGCTCTGCAGTCTCCTAATCAATGCATATTTTCTCATTACTTTTATCACTTTACAGGTAGATTATTATATGGAGAAGTTGCACATTGAATCTTGTTTTACTGTGTGTATTTACAATAAAGGAATGCAGTTGAATTTATCTGTCTACATTCACACATACTGCATGGACTTAGTTTCTAGGAAAGTTTCTGAGTTATAGAACCACTTTCAGGGTGAATGGACTACACAGACACAGACACACACACACACACCACTTCACAGCATCCCGTATTACACTCCATAATTTGTCATTTTCCATTAGGAAGGAGGATAATAGATGGTTAGTGACAGTGATGTTAATTGGTTTTCCCCTCCTTGGCAGCCAGGGGTTGGAAGAAGAGACAGCAGGAGAGGTAGAAAGAAGGAAAGAATGGAAAATAGAAAAGGACAGAATAGTTTTACCATACATTATATATTCTACCAGAACAAAACTTACACCACTCACTTATATGACTCGCCTTTGTTCTGCACTTCTTCCAGCTTTCATTTTGATTCTTTTCTCTTTTCTAAGTAATGTTTGTTCTGTTGAGGGGTTTAAATCCTTCCAGCACAATCTATCAGTGTTTTTATTCATATTATCTCAGTAATCTTATTCTGCTTTACCTCTCTGCATTTGAAATTTGCAATTCTTACAGTATTATACACACCTGAGAAAAGTTTTATGTTCACTGCATATTTTCAAGGTGGAGGTCTCCTCCCTTTGAAACATTGTATTATTTTATTTTATTTTATTTATATTTGGATTTTTAAACCAGGGGGCAAACTACACGTGCATTAAGTGTATGAAAATGCAAATCGCTGGATTATATTTAAACCAATAATGGTTGGTTAATTGTTTATCTATATCATCTTTTTTCAACCTGGTTTTTGCAGTTTTATTAGTCTGCTTCCTTAGAAATTCAACCCAGTCAACAATTACTCTGACCGTAGACTGAATTCAATTCAGTTTTATTGATAACATCAAATCCCAACAAGGTTACCTTAGTGTACTCTACATTGTAAGGTAAGGACCCTACAATAACAGAGAGAAAATCTCAACAATCAAACGGCCCCAGCTTGGTGACAGTGGGAAGGAAAAACTTTCTTGGTGAAATGAAATGAAACCAGTCTCCCTCTCATTCCCACACATTCCTTCTCCTTCTGTCTTGCTTCAACTGATTTTCTTTCCTCTTCTCCCAAGAGCATACCTCCACCTCTCTAGGCTCTCAGCCATTTACTCCCTACTTTCACTCACAATGCCATCTGCAACCATCATAGTCTACAAAGACTCCACCTCATCTGTCTGTCAGAATGGACTCAGGGCTGATACCCTGACGTACAGTAGTTCATCTTGCTTTCACAAAAGGTTTTAATCATGTTTAAAATATGAAATGAATGAAACTCATACTAAGGCCTGTTGAAAAGATCACATTTTATGGTTTAGACAATATTTGGGAAAATATGGTCAAGTGGGCTGCACACCTGCAGGGTGAATAATGTAGCACCAAATGAGAGCCGCATTAGTATTGACCGCTCTTCACAGGAATCTACTTTGATTTAATGTCCAAGAGAGACATGGCAATATGAGAGGACCTAGGGTGAGGGTTATAAGAGTGACTATAAACATTGATCAGTGGTGGGGTGACAAAAAAACTAGGGGGAGGAAACTATGATATTTAACATCAGGAGTGGAGAAAGATGGCACTTCGTAATCCATTAATTACATTTACCTGTCAGCCACCACCTTTTTAAAGAGTTTATGGTGTGTGAATATCATACATGGATACACATTTAGTTTTAAGCAGATGCATGTTTGTGTGCGTGGTGTGAGTTTTTATGCATATATTTAATTGAATTACTGTGCACTATAATAGTGCACAGGCCTGCAGTGTGTAACCATGGCTTAAGTCCTTTTGCGATGCTGCAGTAACAGAAAATATTGTCAAGGCGAGCTGTGTGGTAGATGGTGAGCAGACCTGAAATGCAGAAACCCTCAAATAAAAGTAAACTCAAAGTGCAGCTTTTTTCTTGTTTTTATACTTAAGATGAATTATTCTTGAATGAAGATATTGATCTGACACATTTGTTTCTGCATTTTGCTTGTCAAGTTTCTTGCATCTGTTCTGCACTTCCTCTAATTTTGCTTGTTTTTCTTCAAGCTATATATATATATATATATATATATGTACAGGAACATCTGTGCCGAGTACAACCTGGAAGTCCCGAGGTCAAAATGGGAGATGCCCCCAAGGGTGGTGGAGAATGACCGAGCTAAGATCCTGTGGGACTTCCAGATACAGACGGACAAAATGGTGGTGGCTAACCAACCGGACATAGTGGTGGTAGACAAACAGAAGAAGGCGGCCGTAGTGATCGATGTAGCGGTTCCGAATGACAGCAATATCAGGAAGAAGGAACACGAGAAGCTGGAGAAATACCAAGGGCTCAGAGAAGAGCTCGAGAGGATGTGGAGGGTGAAGGTAACGGTGGTCCCCGTGGTAATCGGAGCACTAGGTGCGGTGACTCCCAAGCTAGGCGAGTGGCTCCAGCAGATCCCGGGAACAACATCGGAAATCTCTGTCCAGAAGAGCGCAGTCCTGGGAACAGCTAAGATACTGCGCAGGACCCTCAAGCTCCCAGGCCTCTGGTAGAGGACCCAAGCTTGAAGGATAAACCGCCCGCAGGGGCGTGCTGGGTGTTTTTTTTATATATACATATATATATATACATATATACTTGTGTATATATATATATATATATATATATATATATATATACACAAGTCACCATCATGTGCGGGATCTACCAAGGAGATGCTCTGTCCCCACTGCTGTTCTGCATAGGCCTGAACCCCCTCAGTGAGATCCTGCGGGCGGTTTATCCTTCAAGCTCGGGTCCTCTACCAGAGGCCTGGGAGCTTGAGGGTCCTGCGCAGTATCTTATATATCCTTTCACATATTTGCATTGCACATTGAATGTCACCTCTCCGGTGGGGAGGGAGCCTGAGATTGTGTAAATTGGAGTCTGTTTTATACCAAATGCAGAAAAAAATGTTTTAAGAAAGCAATTAAGTTCATGTTCCAAAAAATATGATTGTTTGCTTGCAGGACACCGGGAGAGATGAGTCCTCCGTCACAGATGGTGTGGTCAGTGAACACTCTAAGAAATGATACATTGATGTTGCTAGCATTATGTAAACGTTTTATGTTAAAATTAATGTCACAATTGATTTTTAACTCCAAACACAAGGATATTGTTTTGATTTTAATTAATAACACTGTTTCTACTCTGGTCGAAAGAATCCACGCTCCGTACTGATGTCCACAATTCTTTTATTCCTCTCACAATCATGGAGCACCGTGAAAACTAGAAACAAGTAAAATAATATCAATAGCACATATGATATTCATCTCAGCCACTTATTTCCTTTCACAAGGTGCACAAGTGTTAAACAAATAACAGCATAATGAATTTTTACCGTGTACGCCTTGTAAAACCAGCAGTAGAAAAGTTGTATATTCCGAAAAGTCCGCCGTGTTAACGTTCTGTCTTGTCTCTCCCGCGCACAACTTCCGGTTCCCGCAACTCACAGGAAGTGACTACTTCACAATAATATTTTAACAGAAACATTTCTTATAAGCAGGATATATCACTGGATTCATAGATTACCTTTCCTACTGCAAATGTACACAAGCATGAGAAGCAAATAAAGAAAACAAATAGAAAACAATAACGATCTCAGATTCACTTTGGTGTTGTCATGGCAACCCACACAAACATTTCAGCGTCAGCTACACTCCCACCAATTACCTTTGATTATTACAATTGAGAACGTAAATACACTTGCATTTCTCATTATATCAATGGTAATTCCCAAGCACCATGTTGTTGTTTTAAACATTCTTGCATTGACATAAACAATATTATTTTCTCAACAAATGAATTCAACAATATGAACAGTAGATTTTACATCTCCATAACATGTGCATGAAGTACAGCATAATGACAACTTCTATTTTAGAAGGGAAATCTAATCAATGAATGACATTTTTCCCATTTAGCTGTTTTTCACCAGGACCACTAATTTCTGAATGGGTCTCTGAATGATTGAGGGTTGGACGAGGCGTTCGCCTCCCTTTCCTAACTTTCGATCACCAGTCTGGATTGTCACCTTCCGTACAAGTCCATCATCATCCTCATGTGCTTCCACAACCCTAGCAAGTTTCCATTCATTGCGAGGAACATCTTCCTCTTTGAGAATCACAATGTCCCCACCTCCACATTACGTCTTGGTGTATGCCATCGCTGTCTCAGAGCAATATTGGCCAGGTATTCCTTTCTCCATCTGTGCCAAAATTGCTCAGTCAGATACTGTACCCTTCTCCACCGTTTCTTAGCATACAGGTCCTCCTTGACGAATTTACCTGGAGGTGGAAGTGGGACTGAGGATTTCATGGTGATCAAGTGGTTCGGTGTGAGTGGCTCCAAGCTTTTGGGGTCATTGATGTTATCAACAGTGAGTGGGCGGTTATTCACGATGCACATAGCTTCATAAAGGAATGTCCTCAATGAAGCATCATCCAACCTTCCCACACTGCAGGCAAGGACCGTGCTCAGTACGCTTCTCACTGTCCGGATTTGACGCTCCCATGCACCTCCAGCATGACTAGAGTGGGGCGTATTCATCTGGAAGTCGCACTGATTTTCTGCTAGGTATGCAGTCACTCTTTCCTTATCAAGTTCTTTCAGAGCCTTTGCCATCTCGTTTCTTGCCCCCATAAAGTTAGTTCCCTGATCGGACCTAATGTGCCTAACAGCTCCACGAAGGGCAATGAAGCAGCGCAAAGCATTGATGAATGCGTCAGTCGTCAAATCCTCCAACATCTCTATATGCACTGCCCTTGAGCAAAAACATGTGAAGAGGAGGCCGTACCGTTTTTGATCTTTGCGACCTTGTTTGGTGTGAAAAGGACCAAAGCAGTCCATACCACAATAAGTGAATGGTGGTGTGGGATCAACACGGTCACTAGGTAGATCTGCCATCCGTTGCTCCTCTGGTGGCGCGCAGGCTCTCCTGCACTGTACGCACTGCCTGATGTATTGGGCTACAGCCTTACTTCCACCAGTGATCCAGTAACCATTGGCTCTCAGGGCATTGAGGGTTTGTCCTCTGCCTTGGTGTTGTATCTTGGTATGATGGTGTGCAATGATGAGGTTTGTAACAGCACCATCTTTAGGAAGGATCACTGGGTGTCTTAACTCAAGAGACACAGATGCCTTCCTCAGTCTTCCTCCTACTCTCATCATGCCATCTTGGAGGAATGGGTCAAGCTGAAAGAGTTGGTGGTTGCAAGGCAGCCTTCCTAGTTTCTGGCTGAGTGTGTTTAACTCCTCTTGAAAGGCATCTTGTTGTGCAAGCTTGACGAGAGTCTGTGCAGCTTGCTTTCTCTCTTCCACGCTTAAAGGCTTAGCGGTCCTGATCCTCTTTGCCAGCCGCTGGATACGAGCAATGACGTTGACAGCTGTAGTCCATCTTGAGAACCGCAGCAGATGCTTCTGGATGTCAAACTGCCTTGCTACATCAACCTTCAACACCTGAGTAGTCCTCACCTCTGGGTCTCCCACCAGCAAATCTGAAGTAGCCTGTTTTGTGGCTATCTCTCTTTCCCATAGAAAGCTGGGACCAGAGAACCAATTTGACTTGATGAGGTCAGCTACTTTGAGGCCTCTCGAGGCATGATCAGCAGGGTTTTCTCCTGTGTCAACATAGTACCATTTCCATGCATCGGTGGTTTCTCGAATTGTCTGCACGCGGTTTGCCACGAACACATGGAACCTTCTTGCTTCATTATTGATGTAACCAAGCACAACCTTTGAGTCTGTCCAAAAATATTCGTCATCAACCTTGAGTTCTAGCTCCTCTCTTAACATGCTGCTCACAGATGCCGAGGTTACTGCTGCAGTTAACTCAAGTCTCGGTATGGTAACTATTTTGGTTGGTGCAACCCTCGCCTTGCCCATGACCAAGGAGCAGCATACCCTTTCTCTGCTTACCACTCTGATGTAAGAGCACTGGCCATACCCTTGACTGCTTGCATCAGAGACATGATGAAGCTCGACTCTTTGAATCTCGCCAAGGCTGTCAGGTATGAAGCATCTTTGAATTTCAATTCTTTCCAGGTTCTCCAGATCCTTCATCCAAGTCTCCCACCTTAACTTCAAGCCTTTGGGTAGTGGCTCATCCCACCCTGTGCCTCTCTGACACATCTCCTGCAGCACTCTTTTCCCTTCAAGAATGACTGGGGCTAGAAACCCCAAAGGGTCATACAAGGAGGCCACAATTGAGAGAATCCCTCGGCGCGTTGCTGGTTTCTCCTCAAGTGACACCTTGAAGGAGAAGCTATCATTTTCAACATTCCACCTTATACCTAGCACTCTTTGAACTGGTAAATCCTCGAGATTAAGATCAACATTCTTTACCTCCGTAGCACGCTCTGCAACATCGACAGAGTCAAGGACCTCTCGGCTGTTGGAGAGAAATTTGTGAAGGTGCAGCTTTCCTTTGGCACACACGGCTTGGGCTTCTTTGACCAGTTCAATTGCCTTACCCACCGACTCTACACTTATGAGACCATCGTCGACATAGAAATGTTTCTGGATGAAGTTAGCTGCGGAGGGGTACTCTTTCTCACATTGGCTGGCAAGGTGCTTCATGCCATAATTGGCGCAGCCCGGGGATGATGATGCTCCAAACAGGTGAACCTTCATGCGGTACTCTCTGGGTTCAGAGTTTGTGTCTCCATTTTCCCACCAGAGAAACCGCAGGTAGTCTCTATCATCCTCGCTCACATGAAACCTGTGGAACATTTTCTCCACATCACACATGACTGCGATGGGATGTTTACGGAAGCGGCACAGCACGGCTGTTAGGCTATTTGTGAGGTCAGGTCCTGTTAGCAGATGGTCGTTTAAGGAGGTGCCTTCATACCTTGCAGAGCAGTCGAAAACCACTCTGATTTTTCCTGGTTTTCTGGGGTGGTAAACTCCTTGGTGTGGGACAGGAGAACGGCGGCTAAGCTGTCATCCCTGATGGACAACATCTCCCACCCCATGCAGCAGACTGTGACAGCACTGAGCAGCTCCTTCAGTGGGAGACTGCGGCACCCACGGTGTGGGATGGAGAGATTTCGCAGGTCTTTCCTCCCCACTGCTGTCAGACTCCATAATAAAGACTTTAACTGATCAAGCACACACATCCATACATATGCAATAATACTAAGTGCAATAATCCTTTCTGTCATCGTTGTATTTTTACTCAGTTGTATATAGTATTTGTATTTGTATTCTATTTTTATCTTATTGTATATTTATTTTATTTTATTCTACTGTATATAGTATTTTATTTTATTCTATTCTGTACAGTTGTCAGTGTTGGGAAGGTTACTTTTAAAATGTATTCCGTTACAGAATACAGAATACATGCCCCAAAATGTATTCTGTAACGTATTCCGTTACGTTACTCAATGAGAGTAACGTATTCTGAATACTTTGGATTACTTAATATATTATCGTGCTTTTTACAACAACGTGAATGTACTATTGCTGTGTGATTTATTACTATTACTGAAGGTCCGCGACTCCGAACTGTAGTAAAGGGACCTCTGACTAATACGGCGGGGTCCCTGTCGGCTCATAGCCGAAAAATAGCTTTACTTTGTTGTGTGGGTCAATTTTTCTTGCGAGAGACAGAGAGAGGCGTTGAAAGACTGCTCCAACGGAACTTATTGTTTTCGGAGGAAAACACGAACACGGTGTACAGTCGAGTCTAAATAGCTTACTTACAACTGGGCTCGTCAGGCACTCTTCTTGGCTGCAGTGGTTATTATTATATTTACATGCTTCCAGCTCCCGTTTTTCCTCGACGACAACTCGTACCTTTCCACTCTCCTTTTTCTCCCTCCTCGCGCTCACAGACACATAACGTGTATGGCAGTGCATTCTCCCTGCAGCACGGACTACACTGGCCATGATGCTACATTCTTTAGAGCTATGCTTGTAGCATTCTGCCTGTTAGCTTAGCACAACAACAACAACGAAAAGGCGCTCTCTCACCCAGGAAACACACAGTCGCAGAAAGAGAGAGAGAGCGTCGCCCTGTAACCATGGCAACCGTAACGCTGCCGCCTGGAACAACAGAACGTAGCTGTCAAACAAAACCCAAACAGTCCTGATCCGCGACAAAATGAAACAGGAAAGTACCGCAGTGTAATCCATTTATTTCAACAAAGTAACTGTATTCTGAATACCACCTTTTTAAACGGTAACTGTAACGGAATACAGTTACTCATATTTTGTATTCTAAATACGTAACGGCGGTACATGTATTCCGTTACTCCCCAACACTGACAGTTGTGTACTGTATTTATTCTTATTGTATTCTAATTTTTGCCTCATAACTTTTGCACTGTCCACTTCCTGCTGTGACAAAACAAATTTCCCACGTGTGGGACTAATAAAGGTTATCTTATCTTATCTTATCTTATCTTATCTTATCTTATATACCAGACTTTCCCCAGCTCTGCTTGGTTTTCCACTTTCTCTGCATCTCCATCCTTGAAGACACCTTCCATAAATCTCACGTAGTCTATTTTGAATTTGGGATCTCTGTCCAGCTTCCTCTTTAGATGCTTCAGCCGTACTAACGCCAGCCCTTTGTTGTCTGGGAGATGCGGACGTGCTTTGAAAGGGAGAGGCATCTCCAGGTGACCATCCTTATTTTGTTGGATTCTGTCTTTCAAGATCTGCAGGAAGCAAATATCTTCTTGAGATATGCTTCTGTCACCAGGTTTTGTGTCTCCAAAATCAGACTCCAGGGCCTTGATGACAGCAAATGGTGTTATGGGTGGCACCTCTCTGACAGACACTCGATGGCAAAAACCAGTCACATCTTTAGCCTGCACACGCTGTGGTGCGGTTCCCACAATGCTCCAACCAAGATCCGTCTCAATAGCATAAGGCTCATAGTCACCCCCAGTGACGACCCTTCTTGGAATTAACGCTCTGGAGCAGTCGTATCCAATCAACAATCCAACACCACAGTCCATCAACGGGGGTATCTCCTGGGCCATGCTTACAAGGTGTTTCCATTTGTTGGCTGTCTGGCAAGTGGGAATATGTGTGCGGTCAAGAGGAATGAAGTCCCTTGTGTAGGCTGGAGGCAAACTGATGGAAACATTAGAGGAAAATCCTCTAACTTTGAGCTTGCATACTCTTTGACTCTTCACGACTGAGTCTCTCCCCATCATGGTGGAAAGTTTAAGTTTCACTGGTTCCATTGTTGCTTGTAGCTTTTCGCACACCTCCTGATCAACAAATGTGTGACTGCTTTGAGTGTCCAATAGTGCATACACTAGGGTTTCAGTGTCCGGAGCACTAAGTGTTGAGATCCACACTGGGACTATCATTGATGTACTCCCACCTTCACCTCCACTCACACAACATGATAATGACAACGTACTTTCTTCAACTGCGCCTTGTGTTGATGCTGCTGTAGAACGATCTTCATGCAATGGCGTTGGGTGACTCTTTCTGCATATGCCACACATGGCCCTGTTCCTACAGTCTTTGGAATTGTGACCCCTTCTTAGACATGCAAAACACAACTTATTTTCAAGTATGCATTTTTTCTTATCCTCTACAGACATGTCCATAAGCCTCTTGCATTTATGTATGGAATGGTTCTCACTACAGCAAATACAATGGCCATTATTGGAATTTTGTGTTGGTGTGGTCCATTTCTTTGGTTTCCCTGCATCTCCCAACTTGATTTCACCAGGGTCAGATTTGGCGGTGGAGCTTGATGGAATTGGGGGTTTCACATTTGTGGCAAACGTGTTTGCTTTTGAACGCTTCATCTCTCTTGCTGGTGCCTCTGCAGAGTGCCTTAAGGCATGTAAGGATGACACTGGATTGCATGCGATGCGTGACTCCTTAGAGATAAAGGAAGCAAACTCATGAAAGCTTGGATAGTCGTTGCCCCGATCTAGCTGCTCTGTGACATAACGGTTCCATCTAGTTGTCACCCAATCAGGAAGCTTGACTAGTATTTTCTGATTCTCCTCACAGTCGTTAAGAACCTGTAAGCCCTTTACGTGAGGCATGGCATTACTACATGTTTGGAGGAAATCACTGAACTCTCTTAACTTGAGATATTCCTTTCCACCAATCTTCGGCCACCCATTTAGCTTATCTCTGAAAGCCCGCTGCACTACAAAGGAATGGCCATATCTAGCATTTAACCTATCCCATGCTTGTTGATAGGCTTCTTCATCTTTTCTGTAGAAGCTGCCTTCAAGAGAGGATTTTGCCTCACCTGCTATGTACTTTTGCAGGTAGAATAGCCTGTCTGCAGGGTCAGAGCATCGTCTCTCTATGAGGGCTTTGAAGCTTATGCTCCATTCTGTAAACTTCAGAGGATCGCCCGAGAATACAGAAGGTTCTGGAGTTGGCAAGCGAGTAAGAGCTAATGACTCTTGTAGCGATTGGACCAATGATGTCTCGTTTTGCACAACCTGCCGTTCTTGATCTGGGATGTGGTGAGCGAAGGGGTGTGCATCACTCACTTTGCTGAATGGAGGACTGCGTGTCCCATCCCTTCCCTCTTCTTCAGTGTAGACATTTAGCTTTGCCTGAATTACATCAATGTCCCTCTGATTTTCAAGTTTTCTCAACTGCTGACGTTGAGCTTCGATGGCAGCTTCCATATCAATTTCGGCTTTCTTTGCAGCCAGCTGAGCAGCCACTTCCGCTCTCATAGCTGAAATGCTAGGTGACTCTGAGAGATGGTTAGAATTGTGACAGCTGGGTGCAGTAACTCTGGAGGCTGTGGATCCATATATGGACCTAGCATATTCATTATCAAGTAGCATGCGTAACCTTGATCTTTCCGCCACCGTGTCAAACTCACCTTCATCTTCAGTCAGACGTACTCTCATCAGCTGCAGCAAGTCGGCCGTCACGGCTGAGCATGCATCGATCTTTCTTCGAAATTCTTGACTTGGTGAGGTTTGGAGTCGAATTCTGTCATACTGTTCCTTTAATTCAGACTCTAGCTTCTCAGCCTCATCCATCATATCATACATGTCACTCTCAGAGCATACTTGCTTTAACTTTGTGCGAATGTCTCTTACGTTGCTTTTCCATTTCTCGTATGTTGCTTTGAACCTCTTCTCCTTTTGAGTTAACTCTTGATCTTTCAGTTCCTGCATTTTTGGCGTTAATCGCCTTTCACGAGAGGATTTTCTTGTTTTTGTCTCAGATTTCTCAGACACTACACTTTTTTCCTCTTCCAAATCCCCTGCATCTTGTACTTCTGACATAACATCAGGGTGACTATGACCATCTTTAGACATTTTCAGACTTTAAAGGGGGTATCTTATGAAGAGGACAAGATAACTAAGGTAATTACAAGAATGGATGTAATAGGCGGAGAATTATTAAAATTAACACAAAGGAACCTTAGCTTAGATTCTTACGTATGACAGCAAATACATTTTCAGTTTCAGCCTTCATGAAGCTTGCAAACAACAGGTAAGAAAACAACAATAATTTCCAGAACTTCAACAGATTGTCCGTTTTTTTTTTTTTTACACAGTCCAAAATTTGAACACTATTAATTCCTTGTCCATTACAGCAAATTTGTAGCTCATGTTCTATCCATCAACTCACGAGGCATAATAACTGCGCAATATGGCCTGAGGACTCACGCTTTAGCCTGAAACCGCTTCTTGGAGTGTCCGCTGAATCTGCAGCTCCCGATTGGTTGTCACAAAATGCAAAGCAACGTGTCCACTGAAGCCTGTAGCTCGCTGCAGGATGAGAAGCATCCGAGACCTGTAGCTTGCTGCAGGATGAGAAGAGCTTTGCACACCGAAGCCTGTAGCTTGCTGCAGGAGGCGAAGCGCGTTGCAAACCGAGACCTGTAGCTTGCTGCAGGATGAGAAGAGCTTTGCACACCGAAGCCTCCAGATGGATTGGGACACGTTTTCACTGTTTCTACTCTGGTCGAAAGAATCCACGCTCCGTACTGATGTCCACAATTCTTTTATTCCTCTCACAATCATGGAGCACCGTGAAAACTAGAAACAAGTAAAATAATATCAATAGCACATATGATATTCATCTCAGCCACTTATTTCCTTTCACAAGGTGCACAAGTGTTAAACAAATAACAGCATAATGAATTTTTACCGTGTACGCCTTGTAAAACCAGCAGTAGAAAAGTTGTATATTCCGAAAAGTCCGCCGTGTTAATGTTCTGTCTTGTCTCTCCCGCGCACAACTTCCGGTTCCCGCAACTCACAGGAAGTGACTACTTCACAATAATATTTTAACAGAAACATTTCTTATAAGCAGGATATATCACTGGATTCATAGATTACCTTTCCTACTGCAAATGTACACAAGCATGAGAAGCAAATAAAGAAAACAAATAGAAAACAATAACGATCTCAGATTCACTTTGGTGTTGTCATGACAACCCACACAAACATTTCAGCGTCAGCTACAAACACAATATTTCAATACAACAAAATGCAGTACATTAAATCCAACGTAAAAAGTTCATTTAAAATGAACAGCACTTTAATTTGAAGAGGATTGTCCTAACAGGCTCTCCGTACTTCTCAGTTTGCACATGTGCAGTGTGGAAGTTTGAACAACCGCCATTTTCAACCGAAACTTGCATCATGCTCAGAAGCCTGGATAAAATCCATTGCCATTTGAGGATTATTTGGTAAGTACAACCATTTAAGGATGACATATTTGGTTAATGTGTACTAAATGATAAACATCCGACATTTTCGGGAGTACTTCTGTATGTTTTATTTTAAAACAAATGATGTCTGGTAAAAAAAATTTTTAGCATTCTAGCTTGTATGCCTCTCACAGGTGTTATTAGTCAGGCATTTAACAAATATTATTGGGCCCACTTCGGTGTAATTTCCCAAAATGTTTTACGATTCATGTTAAGCTGCAACTTGCCTACTAAGAACTGCAGCTTTAAAATTACTCCCAACATCTACCGCGCATGCTCCCTGGTGTCAGTAATGAGCACCAGGAGCGCCAGCGATCCTATCCGTTTGAAGAATGAAATACAGTGGGGCAAAAAAGTATTTAGTCAGCCACCGATTGTGCAAGTTCCCCCACCTAAAATGATGACAGAGGTCAGTAATTTGCACCAGAGGTACACTTCAACTGTGAGAGACAGAATGTGAAAAAAAAAATCCATGAATCCACATGGTAGGATTTGTAAAGAATTTATTTGTAAATCAGGGTGGAAAATAAGTATTTGGTCAATAACAAAAATACAACTCAATACTTTGTAACATAACCTTTGTTGGCAATAACAGAGGTCAAACGTTTACTATAGGTCTTTACCAGGTTTGCACACACAGTAGCTGGTATTTTGGCCCATTCCTCCATGCAGATCTTCTCGAGAGCAGTGATGTTTTGGGGCTGTCGCCGAGCAACACGGACTTTCAACTCCCGCCACAGATTTTCTATGGGGTTGAGGTCTGGAGACTGGCTAGGCCACTCCAGGACTTTCAAATGCTTCTTACGGAGCCACTCCTTTGTTGCCCGGGCGGTGTGTTTTGGATCATTGTCATGTTGGAAGACCCAGCTTCGTTTCATCTTCAAAGTTCTCACTGATGGAAGGAGGTTTTGGCTCAAAATCTCACGATACATGGCCCCATTCATTCTGTCCTTAACACGGATCAGTCGTCCTGTCCCCTTGGCAGAAAAACAGCCCCATAGCATGATGTTTCCACCCCCATGCTTCACAGTAGGTATGGTGTTCTTGGGATGCAACTCAGTATTCTTCTTCCTCCAAACACGACGAGTTGAGTTTATACCAAAAAGTTCTACTTTGGTTTCATCTGACCACATGACATTCTCCCAATCCTCTGCTGTATCATCCATGTGCTCTCTGGCAAACTTCAGACGGGCCTGGACATGCACTGGCTTCAGCAGCGGAACACGTCTGGCACTGCGGGATTTGATTCCCTGCCGTTGTAGTGTGTTACTGATGGTGACCTTTGTTACTTTGGTCCCAGCTCTCTGCAGGTCATTCACCAGGTCCCCCCGTGTGGTTCTGGGATCTTTGCTCACCGTTCTCATGATCATTTTGACCCCACGGGATGAGATCTTGCGTGGAGCCCCAGATCGAGGGAGATTATCAGTGGTCTTGTATGTCTTCCATTTTCTGATGATTGCTCCCACAGTTGATTTTTTCACACCAAGCTGCTTGCCTGTTGTAGATTCACTCTTCCCAGTCTGGTGCAGGTCTACAATACTTTTCCTGGTGTCCTTCCAAAGCTCTTTGGTCTTGGCCATGGCGGAGTTTGGAGTCTGACTGTTTGAGGCTGTGGACAGGTGTCTTTTATACAGATGATGAGTTCAAACAGGTGCCATTCATACAGGTAACGAGTGGGGGACAGAAAAGCTTCTTACAGAAGACGTTACAGGTCTGTGAGAGCCAGAGATTTTCCTTGTTTGAGGTGACCAAATACTTATTTTCCACCCTGATTTACGAATAAATTCTTTACAAATCCTACCATGTGAATTCATGGATTTTTTTTTCACATTCTGTCTCTCACAGTTGAAGTGTACCTCTGGTGCAAATTACTGACCTCTGTCATCATTTTAAGTGGGGGAACTTGCACAATCGGTGGCTGACTAAATACTTTTTTGCCCCACTGTATATGTATAGTGTATTTTAGAAACATGCATCAAATAAGTTGCTACATTGTTTGAAGGAATTCTACCCCGTGTTGATATCTGGTTTAGTGTTAATATCAGTGATTAAAGTGTAAGACATGCATTTATCTTGTGTCATTAAAATGCAGCATTATGTGTAATACAGCTATATGTAATGCATTTAACTCCTTGTATCAGTTCCATTGATTATCAAAGTGACAATTTGTGTGTTCCCCCCTTCATTTTATGTTGGTCAGCTAGTTCTGTCTGTCAGTAGATGCAACAAAAGTGGCTCAGATGTGATTGTGGTTACTGTTATCTTTTATTGTAACTCTTGTTATCGTAATAAATACCAATATTGAAAATATTGTGATAGGATTTTGAATCCATATTGCCGAGTTCTAATCTTCTATTTCATTTTAACATTTTTAGGGGTACAATTAATAATTATATTGTTGAACAGTCTAGAATTGATTAAAGCAAAAGTGAAAGCTTTCATGTATTGTCAAAATTGAAAAGCTTCTAGTTTTGTGTTCATATATTTGTTGATCTGACTCAGAAGAGTCAGTGCCTAACCAATCATTAACCTCACTGAATGTCACTAATGTGAGTTGTCAAACATTGTTTAATTACTCATCGCTAATCACTCATCTGTTAATATTTTTGACTTTGGTTTGGGAAGAGGTGGAAAAGAACCAAAATCTTGTCTCACATTGAGTTCTTATCTCCACCAGAATATCAGCATTGATGTTCGACGGGAATGCGTCCTAAAAACTATCTGTGTCTACTTAAATAAAAAGCCAGATGACCTGTTCAAGGAATTCTTGGTAAGTTAGAAAAGGGGAAAGATCAGTTTGTTTGTTTGGTTTTTTTAATTTGGGATAGTAAATTGAAGGTGGGCTCATTTGTTCATATGTATCTATATGCAAGTAACTTCCCCCCCCCCCCCCCCCCCCCCTTGTTTTCATTTTAAGGATGTGGATCTTAGTGCAAGAAGAGAAACGGAGCAGCTGACTTTAGGAGTCTGCGTTGTCAGACATGAAGGAGCAGACTCTGCAGATACACTTGAGGACATTGGTGTCATCATAGAAGGATACACTGTGCTGAAAGCTCTTAGTGATGTGGCAAAGGGGTGTGCCCTCCTGCTTGGACTAATCTACAGTCTAAATCTGAGGTACCCAAAGCACCTGAAATACATATTTGAATTTCTTCAGAAGGTGCTGATGGAGTTGGATGGGAACAACCTATCCATGAATGTGCAAGTTCTGAAAAACAAACTGCTTGAGTGAAACAGCCTGCACTGAACTATAGAGGACACTGAACTGGTTACAAGATTCTCAAACCCATCTCCTTGCACTTTATAAACTGTTCAGTTTGAATTCCGCAAGAACTTCTGCAAGGCCTCATACTTTTTGGCATGCTTTGTTCATGTTGAACTTTTACCACCATCCAGCTACATTGAACAAGACTGCTCCTAAGTTTGGACTTCATTTTAAGTTTTGGGGGAAAAAAAAGGTTTTTTAAATATGGACAAAAATGCCACTAAAGTCATTTCTACTTGTTGTTTATAGGACTGTATTGTGAGTTTTCCATTGTACCCGAAGCAAGTTTAAATTAAGTCATGTTAATGTTAAAAATGTTGGAATCACAACACTTTCCAGTTTTAATAACTTGATTTTAACATTCTGCATTATGTCTTCCTGTACTTAATATGCACTTGCATATATGTGAAGATATTTTTGTTTAGGAAAAAGGCATTGATCTAGAATTTTGAACAGCTCAAAGTTTGCTTCAGCACATTTTACACCAAGTGTTATTAAAGTTGGGTTAACTGAATAAAATTGTGTTTGATTTATTCAATTTACTTTATTTATTTTATTTTTTTTCTTGTTTCTTCTTGCGCAGCAATAACTTTAAGTAATGGTTTTCTGTGTGACTCTCATATGGTTGTTTGCTCTTTTTTAAAAGATTCCTTCAGTTCATTGAGGTTTGTGGACATTTTCTTTAATGCACACCTCTCTTATGGTTTCACTGCAACATATATAATGAGTTGAGGTCTGTTTAACGCAATTAACCCATCTCAAAATCCCTGAAATGTCTCTGTCAATGCATTTCGGGCAGTTTGTCCAAAGTTTGTCCATTCTGCACTCCAGATTGAGTTAAATGCGTTAAAACAAATTTTTATTGCATAAATCTAACATGTTAACATTGACAGCCCTACTTAAAGTAGAGAGGTTGTCTGTCTCCTGAGTCAAAACTGAAGTGCTGTGGTTTATTCTGATTCAAACCTTTAGAATTCAAATTCTTTGCAAACCTGGGCTGTTTCCTCCTGGGAAACAAGCCATACATGAAACAAGCCATACTTGTTTAGTCTTTTTCCATTTGCATTGTCATGACATTTAATATGTAACAGACTGACAGAGTCTGAGATATCGCTCTTGGGTTCTTTGCAGTCTCTCTCAGCATTGCATGGTCTACCATTGGGGTCAGTTTGCTGGGACATCCATTCCTGGAAAGACTGTGGCATTGTGTTAACACACACCTGAATTGTGCTGCTTTTATTGAGGCGCTGACATTTATTGACGGCTAATTAATGAAGAAAATCAGATGATCCGCACCTGGCTGCTACTTACCATCCTAATTCCTACAGAATCAGTATGGGTGTACTTGGTCTTTCACAGGACTAGATAGAGTTTTGCAAAAGCTTCATATTTTTTTTATTTTTTATTTTTTATTTTTTATTTATTTATTCTTTGCCTGTCCCGTTTGGCTCTTTTGCCATCAGAATTGTTGTCTAAAGGCAAAGAAAGATGCCCAAAGGATTTACTTAACCAAATTGACCATCCCAGCCTTGCCGTAATGGTCCATTTGATTCACCTTTTATTGTTTCTTTTATTTTCACTTACTGAATACGGGACAGACTTGACTGGGGGAAAGAAGGGGAGAAAGAAAGAGGGAAAGAGAAACAGCTGAGAAGAGGGACGGGGAGAAGGGCAAAAGACAAAAACCAACAGAACGGGCAGAGAAGAAAAAAATGCATATATCAATCACCTGGGTCACCTGCTGAGAAAGAAAAAAGAAAACATGCAGAAGAGAACAAGAGCAACAGAACAAACAACATCACAATGATATATGGGAATATGACAGCAAATACCAAATATTAAACATCATTGTGCAGCACATAAGATCAACAGAACACAGTGTGCTTTGAGGTAGGAGCCAAAAAGGGTGTAGTTTGTGGGTGTGATCACCCGTGTGTACACCTGTGAGCATGGACGCGCTTGTTTTTTGTTTTTTAAAAGGTTCCTTCTTGTAATAATCTGCTAGAGGGTGTGGGGGGGGGCCACAGCCCCGTCCTCCAGGGCATGAAGCAGGTATGGAGGAGATCAAAACTCCAGACATCCAGAGGCCCCCAGAACACAAGAGACCAAGGAAGACCAACAGAGGGGCAGCCGCGCCACTGTCCCAGAAAGAGCTGAGGAGAGTCCCAGATGAGGGCTCACTCAGCAGCTGCGGAGCAGAAGCCAGGGGGAGTTGCAGTGATGCGCCCGTGAGCTCCGCCGGCAGCCAGCCGCGCCTGAGTGACCGAGCCCCAGGCCGAGAGGCCGGGGGCACCCCACTCAATTTACTTTAAATAGAGTAAGTAATTTAATCCTATAGTTTCAGTAGAGCTCGTTTAGGGTTAGTCAATTTATCAGATGTACTTAAAATTTGTTGTTCAAATTAAATGTGTCATACATTTTAGATTTCACTAACCCAGTTGTGTGGAACCGGTTGACATAACTGGGTGGAGTAAATGCAACATCTTATTTTATAGAGTAAGTAGGGCTTGTTTTGGTTGAGTAGATTTTATTTAGTGTTGTCAATTTAAGTCAACATGTTAGTTAGATCAACATTATGATATTTAGTTAATACAACACCATTCTTGTGATTTGCATTTAATTAGCCAAAGCTTGACAGATGTACTTAAAATTTGTTGTTCAAATTAAGTGTATCATACATTTTATATTTCACTAACCCAGTTATGTGGAACCGGTTGACATAACTGGGTGGAGTAAATGCAACATTTTATTTCTTAGAGTGAAGATGGTCGCCTGCAGGTTCAAGCTCATTGCATCTCCAACCCACATCCACTGCCACTGTACTTAAGGGAAGTTAAAGACTTTCTTCTGCACCTACATTTGGATCACCTCGATCCATGATAGTCATTCAGGCAGTAATGCCTGGATTCGAAACAAGCCATCCATAAAATATTACAACATTCCAGCTCATGTGTTGGAATACAAAGCAAATGTGTTGTTTAAATCAGAGACTGCACTTGTGAACAATAAATATTTTATTTTGATTATATAAGTAAGTACAAAACAAACTTGTGGTAGGCCTAAACTTATTTTCAGAATAATTACATCTGAGACTTTGTTTCATTGTAAGATAACAGTGATGGCAATATAACTGTTTGTTGTTCAGCAGAACAGTGTCCAGTATGTTGGCTGTTATACTTTGTTCTGTTTGAAAATAAAAGTTGGGCTCATTTTAACATCCTTACAAAAAGTGTTGTTAATTGTTTTTAATCATATTCAGGTTACCACAAATAGTTTTTTCATTTAGTTGAACTTGAAATGTTTGTCAGTAAGTAAACAATTAGTATTGTACAGTCAGAAATATCAAGTTATTCTTAATACTGCAGACTTGCACTGTATAAGTTGTCCTAACTGTCATCTTAAGTAAGCTTTACTTGGTTTTTTTTTGAGGCAACGAGTTTCCTTAATTTTTTTGAGTTCTGGGAACTAACAAGGCTGTACAGTGTACTCAAAATGAGTAAGTTGCCCTAACTTGGTCATCTTACGTAAACTTGATCCAATTTTCTTGAGTTCTGGGAACAAATGAGCTTGTACAGAGTACTCAAAATAAATAAGTTGTCCTAATTTAGTCATTTTTAGCTAAGCTTTACTCAATTTTTTTGAGGCAACGAGTTTCCTCAATTTTTTCGAGTTCTGGGAACTAATTAGATTGTTAAATTTAAAGAAAAGAATAAGGACAAACATTTTATTGTTTTTGATTTAATAATAGTGGATGTGGAGGTTAATATAACTTTATAAAACACAGAAAAAGTGGTTGATACAAAACTAAAAACAAAAACTGAAATGTTCTCTGCATTTAAAAATGGATTACAAAGTAGACTAGTCTTGTGTTGTGGACGCACAGCACAAGCAGCATCACATTAAAGCTGACTTTTTATGCTTAATAGACTTTTAAAAGGCAATAAATTAGATTAAAAATAAAAAGCTAACTTTAAAAAAGTGTGACAAAATTAATCCACAATGGATCTTTAAACAACATACCACATTTAGGTTTTATTCTGAACCTTTTTCGTTATGTTACTATAATACAGCATAATTATTTGTGTATTTATATATTTAAGCTCTACAAAATATTAAGTATCTTAAACTTAGTGGCACAGAGTACAAAGTAAAAATTTTGCATCTAAAATATAGTGAAGTATAATCAAAATCCATGTTAATAGGCTTTATATGAAGCAATCAGTTTCAGATAGACATAAACACAGGCAGGATTCACACCAGCTATAGAAAGCTGGCACGTTTAAGCCAATATTAGCTATCTATGTCACAAAAATAAAACAGTCTATGGATAAGACAGGAAGTTGTAACGAAGTTACTAGGCTAAAATGTCACCGTCTGCATTCAAATTTTCAATGCCATGATGTGCAATAAAAATAACATGAAGAAAATATCTTTATTATACCTTTTCTTTTCCAGGGAAATAACAGTTTAGGTTATTTTACATTATATTCCAAACTTGGTCCAGTCATGCACTGCTTTGCTAAGAATAATCACATACGATCTCATAAATATGAGATGGATGTCCACACTGAAAAAAATATGTTGTTGGATTTACTTAATTCAATGGTGGACATTTGTTGCACACAGATGTTTTGCTTTGGCAGCAACTTAAACCATTGAGTTAAATTAACACAATTTATTCATGTTCAATAAACCTGTGCAATTTGTGTTGATAAAATGTGACTTAAACATGTTTTGATGAAGTAATTTGAGCTCTTGGAATATTTTAATCCTTCACAATTTTCTCACGTTATCCCAACACAATTCAATAACTTTTACCCAATACTACTTGGTCACTTAAATACTACATGTTATCTTCAAATTACATTTTGCTATTATATTCTAGTATCAAATACACAATTTTCAAATGGAGGCCTTATAACAGATTGTATTGTTCTCTTCCAAGATGGTTGCTGGCATCCACCAGTAACCTTTCAAAACAACATGTCTAATTTCACTGCAGTAGGTAAAGAATTAAACTGACATTACTCCTCTACTGAATCTATATAAATCAACAGTTAAATAATGTCAGTTCTTCCGTGTTCTCTGGAATCAATCGCAGCAAAGAAATTAGACTGTTTCTTTTGAAAAATGTTGGGAAAGAACAATACAAAACATTCTATTTAAGGCCTCTAACGTCAAGATTCAATTAAACAACAATTATAACTAAACAATTTGAGGTAATGTTAGTTTCCATTAACATTAAATTAGGTTACTGAATTGGCAAACACCTTCCTATTAACACTACCCATTTTACCCCAATAACTAAAGAAATTAGCACTTGCAGGTCAAAAACTTTATTCAAGAGACGCAAAAATAACATTGATACAGTGACTGTCAAAAATTACAGCACTGATCATACTGTGACATATTGGTTCAAAACAGCACACTTAGAAATATTCAACGTTCTTTACTTCAACTGAATGAAACTGAAAATACCATTTCACACGGCCCATATGGGATATTTAGACTGCATAACTGTTCACGCTACATCTCTTCACTAGTAAAAGAAAGAAAAAATACAAAGAGAAATTTAAAAATGCTGCCAAACAGACAGAGAACTTGTACAGAGCAAAAGGAAAAACAAACAACAACAAAAAACAGCTCGTCCTCATGGCAGTTGCAGAGTATATAAAAATGAACCCTGCGATCCGTTCCTGGAATTGAGCTTCAAAAATGCAGCAGAACAAGTGTGAGATTTAAATGTCCTCTCACCTAGAGCTGGTCACCTCACATGCATAACAGTGAGCTTCGTTGCAGGAGCAGTTTTGTCTTAGTTGTGAGCTTTTCTTGAGAGCTGAGTTGCATCCAACTCCATTACCACCCATTGAATCACCTCAAAAGTGTAGCAGAGTTGTGATGGGTAACTCATGTTGAAGGAATAAAAAAGGTCCAAACAGCATGGCTACTGCAAAGGTCACGTTATCCAGATCTTGAAGAACAACATCAGAAAAGTCATTGCCTGGCGCATCTCTGGAGACAGATGTTCATTGTGGTTTTCTCAATCTGTGCAGTGGCCTCAGTCAAGTCCTGGTTAAACACAAAACATTTCTTTAAGATTCCTTTTTAAACTCATCTCTTTTGAATCTACCAGTTCTAATGTTAGAGTAATTTAAACCAATGCAAGCAACATAGTAAATAGCTATAGCCAAGAGTGGCCTGCCATGCTGCCATTCATGGTCTAACAGAGTTTCTAAGAGAGGGTGAAAAACATAATAATTTCAAATGCTTTACATTAGTTTTTGTTAGAAAGACACCGGCCCATCAGAAATCCAGGCTATGTCACTCAGAAGATGTTAGAATTTAGACTTTCAGCCCCACAATTTGGTTAGCTGTTGGTCAGTTGGTCTTTTTTTTTTTTTTTTTTTTTTTTTTTCCAAACAAAAGCTAATGTAAATACTGGTGGGATTTTCCTTTGTTCATTAGAATGACAAATTTAAAGTTTTTTCACACTGATGTGACCCCTAATACAGGGGTGGGGGTGGGGCCTCAAGGGCCGGCGGCCGAGTTCACTACCAGGCCTCATGTGAACTTCAAATTATTAAAGAGGACTACTGGTCCTAACCAGTCCAATGAGGATCAAGTGGATAACTAAATGCATTTTTAAAGGTTGCAAATCCACAATCTACTCATAAAACACTCACCATGAACTCCTGCACCAAGATGTTGCAATTGTCTTTCACACAGATGCGGAGCACTTTGATGAGGGACTCCGAGCATTAATGTCATCCTTGACTATTATAACAAAGAAAACAGAGATTTGTGAACTTTTCAGTAGCACAGAAGAAAATGATCCCAGACAAAAACTCTTGACTTTTTAAACCAGTCAACATGCAACACCAGCATCTACAAAGCAATATCAAAAGTTCCTGTTTGACATCAACTTTATGGATATATAGTTTCCAGAACATTTATTTTTAAAAAAAGATAAATTTTTCTCAGTGGGCCAGTAAATGCATGACGAAAATTATGGCATCCTTTTAGTGGAATCATTACTCACAGGTAATAGTTGACTGTTTCAATGGATGTAGCATAAAAATTTTACTGACCTAATGCAATACATATACACTTTGTAGTTAAAGAATTTTAAAGTTCTTACTGTCATAATGGCAGCTACATCCTTTAGCTTTGTGCCCTGTTCCCCCGATCACTTTGCAAACACTTTCAGCAGACTGTCAGAGAGAAACTCAGCTCCGTCAGAAACCTTGACTGTAAAGGCATGGTTGGGATGCACTGGAATGCTGCATTTTATCTGAAATGACATAAAATTATTTTGAAATAACAGCAGGCACTGTGCTTGGTTAATCAGTAATGTTTTGTTGAATAAAAACTGTGTTTCCAGATCTTATGGGATTAAAAAAAATCCAAAGATGTTTGTTTCTGATTTGCAACCCAACAACCCACAAGTTACAACCTCATTTCAGTTCAAGTGTGCATTAATGCGAGTCCAGTAATCACCTTTCTGGCAATACATACAGGTATAAGTTAAACCTATGGCAGATTTTGGATTTCTCAGTTGTATTAATAGGGTGAGTATGCATGCACCTAATAATTATAAAAAACCCATTATAATTAAGTTACAGAAACGAAAATAGAATATACTTTCTTACCATAACACCTTGAACCCACAATCCATCAGCTGACTCCTGGTGAAATGCAGAATAGAGGTCGTCTCTCAATGTGCAGCAAAAAAAAACAAAAACAAAAGGACAGCAGGTGAGGGCAGGAGGGGTAGGGATGTAAGCTAGCATAATGCCGCTGATGATATTAGCTAAAGCTGTTCAATGTCCAAAATCTCACTAACACCACGGTGCAGTAAATACACAATGTAACTGAAGAGTCAGTTGGCAAATCTATTCACACACAAATTATGTTATGAGTGCCTCGTAATTAGGTTTAATGTGATATTACGGCTCTTGTGCCAAAGACAAATTCAAATGAAAAAGCGCCAATTCTTTGACAACAGATAAAACAGCAAATAAGCTAACGGCTCTTTTTTAGCATGTTACATGGCGACACTCTAGACGTTTAACTACATTTGTCTGAAATATGGTAAATATTAATTCAAAAAATCAAGACATACCAAAAACGTAGAGTTGGCTGCTCGACTTGACTGAGATGGATGCCTTTTTTAAACCACGATCCAAAGCCCGCGAGATGAAATCACGCGTGGTTTCACGAGATTTAACGTTGCTATCTTATTGACTTACTTCACCTGAACATGATATGAACAATTTAATACACCCTTTCTGCATATCATGTAGTTTTTACACTATATAGTTACATTTAACTTTAAAACATGAGGCAATTGTGTTAAATACATGCAAGATGCTTACATAAATCCAAGAGATGGCCAGTCCCTTTTTTTCAGTGCATGTGGCCAGGGTCACTGGGTAAAGTTAGAAAGTTCTCACAAAGGCAATGAGTCATGGGTGTCCTCAAAAGCTGAAGGGTGTATTCATGCTAGAAATGGAATAGATACGTGATCTATGTGCACAAGTAGCAGCTGGGCTATTCAGACCAGAAGTGAAATTTCTACATGGTCTAGTAGTCAGTTCACAATAACCCAAGGAGTCTGTATTTCCAGTGGCCTTCCGCAGCTGAGGCAACATCCTCCCATACCAGTTTTCTCTCATTTGTCTTTGCAGTTTCCAAGAACCAGTTTCCAATCTTCTATTTAGCCATTTTACAGTTGACAGAAAAAATACACAAAGAATAAATTGGATGTATTATTTTGAAAACGACTCTGGTTAAAATGACAGGTATTTTGAATTGTTTTATGTCACAAAGAGCAGTATACATGGAAATGTTGACTGTTGACTCATTTAGTAACAATGTCAACCTTTCAAAGAGATGCACAAATATTGCTGTGGGAGGTTTGCAAAAAAAGAAAAAAAAACTGGGACATATGGTTGGAGAGCGCTTGTGCAAAAACATGAAGTAGATGGGAGAAAGATAAATGAGACAAATGTTGCAAGGGGGTTTTGTTGCATGTCATCATCTTTCCAAGTAGAGCTGCACTATGCTGAGGATCCCTCTTTATTAAAAAAAAAAAAAGAATGAGGCCGGTGAACTGTGAAGGGACTCTGGAGATTCCTGCAAGACGGCTTTCCCTCCCACTCCTGCATGCCTCACACATCAATAAACCATTGTATGACTCACAGCTGGGAAGTCCTCGGGTGTTGAATCTGGCTGTGACTGTATATCTTTACTTCAGCACTTTCTTCAGCTGAAAGGTTAAATGCATGAACACATAGACTCCCTTAACAAACTGCTATTAGTTGTAAAAGCTAAGAATGTAGCCCTATTAGTTTCCATCTGGGTTGGGGAATGCCATTAGGACTCCTCTTGCTGTATTTAGTGTGTAGATAATGTTCTCCAGAACCCACTGCAGCCATTACTGTCCCAGTATAATCATCCACGCCTTTAGCTTCATAATCACACAAATGAGCACACTATCAGGTGATTGGATGGTGTGTGTGTGTGGTGGGGGGGGGGGATTACAACCAAGAGGTCTTTTAAATGTAGGAAAGTCTAAAAAGTTTAAGTTAGGACAGCTGCAACCAGCCATACAATTTCAGCAGTGCTCCAAATCATTATCCACCTAACCATTTCATATCTGACCTCACACAAAAAAAAATCAACATTTTATCCATTTAGTCCTGGATTCAAGTCCGATTTTTGAAGAGAGAGTCTATTTAAATAGCAAACAAATGCTGCCCACAATATTTCATGACTAATGCTTCGACTGCCAACTGTTTAGAGAGGGTCATAGAAAAAAATCTATGCTACAGAAGCAGCAAGAAGGCAGAGGCCTTTTTGTGTGGAGCTTGCATGTTCTCTCTGTGTCTGTGTCCAAACCTTTGCCTGTTAGGTTAACTGGTCATTTTAAATTGGACATCTCTTTTTTTTTTTTTAGCTCTGTGACTATAGACTGTTGACCTGTCCAGCTTGTACCAGTTCCAGTTATTGCAGAGTCTACTATCACCCTGCAACTACTGGCATAGGCTGCTAGTAAGTAATCAGAAAATAAGTGGGGAAAATAGCTGGTTTGGATGAACTAAGAGTGACGTGGGAGGGAGCTATATGTAATGGAGACCGTATGAAACAGGTGTGTGGATGAGTAGTGTTGGTTAGAAGTCAGTGTCTTGCTCTATATAACTACAAAGTGAGCACTATTTGAAATTGCTGGTTCTATTAGCATTCCAGCAACTTTATCAGCATCCAAATGAGCTTGACAGAGCATTTTAACATCTTTTTTTCCCCCTGAGTCATCTCTTTTAATATATGAAAACTTTCTATAGTGATGTGAGTGATCTCCTCCAGGATGACAATACCTCCTTCAGCAGGACTTCTTTGAATTATTTGATGAGCACAAAAATGTTGTGAATCATACAATCTTGTGAAAAAGGTTTTACATGTGCAAAGTTGCATGTGATCAAATCATAAGACTTCAGGAATAATGTCTTTTGGATATATGAGACCAATGTATGAGATAGATGAGACCACAACCGCTTTGGGTGGTGATTTGAGCTTGTTTTACACACCGGACATCTTGCAGTCAGAATGAACAACAAAGTCCTCTGTATGCTAAAGTATTCTAAATTCTTCCACAAAAATGTGAGAGATGGATAAAGTTCTAAAATTATTGCTTGAAGTTACTTAAGATGGTCCTATTAGCTATTGAATCACTGGATGAACATAACCCTGAGAAAAACATTTTTTTGCACATCACTATGTGCCAAGGCATTCACAGTCACTAAATCTAAAAACTGAATGAAGAACTACTAGGGTCTGGGAATCTGATTTTCCTTTGATTTGTCACCCAATTTAAGTGTTTTAAAATGGAGGAGATGAAGCGTTTTTACCAGGCTGGGTTCAAACATTCCTTGGATACTCACTGTATGATTGTTACTATTACTCTTCATCTATGGTGCAAACAATAACTGTATTTACAGATTCATGTCTATGCTGTTAACAATCTTGCACAGTGTTGTGAAGCTGTCGACTGGTTCCCTTTGGGCTATTTGCCTCAGTCTTTTATGTTATTTAAACCTGAAACTATCTCTCTGTGCACTGAATAACAGCCTGCAGATCACAGTATTTTTAGACTACTTGGTAAACACAGCACAGAGTAAGAAACTATTAAATAATACTCAGATACTCCATATAAAATTGCAGTGTTGAGATAATATGGTTCTTTATTGCTCTTCTTTTTTTCCCTTTTTCTGACTGAACTAAAGATCTCTAAAGGCAGACTTCATATTCAGCAGCTCCACCTCAGATGCCTCTTTCTCATAAGCTATCAACAGCCTTTTGAAGGTTAAGAAGCATCTTCAGTATAGACTCATGTAAACGATTTAGCAGATATTCAGACTGAATATGGGTGGGGTGGAATTTTCAGGCAACTTTCTTTTTGTCAGTTAGTCAGCACAGATCTGTAAAATCAACAGCTCAGTCATAATATGAATATTATTATATTAACACTTCATATATGTATTAATATATATTAATACTAATAATACTCCCATCCTCTGTCACTGCGACAACAAGTGCTACAAACACTGTTTTTCTAAGACCTAGCCTTCTATTTGAATACAAAATGAGAGAAGGACACCTAGCTCATGTTTGCAACAGCAATCCATCTTATGTAAGAGGTACTCCTGCTGTGGTGCATTAAACCAGACTCATAAATAATTTCAAGCTCACTCATGCTTTACCTTTTTGAATTATTTAAAGATTCATCTGCTTTTTACTGTTTAACATGTAAGCCAATAAACTAATTATTTACAGGCACGGTCAATCCTGGATTAAAAATGAATGCCTTTCTTTTATTTAAATGTGGTTTGTTTTGAAACATTTGCTATTTAATAAATAGGCATTAAAGTCATCTTGTGGCTACAGCTGGCTATTGTCTCTAAGTGGGTTTGACTCTGCTTGACTCAGAGCCATTGAAATCTGTACTGTCTGTCATTTCAATAGGCATGTACAAGGCCCATTTACAAAGGCTGGAGATAGTAAAACTGAGGGGCCAGCAGTTTTTTGTGGTTGTTTGGACATGCAAATTGTTATGATCGGTACTCTGTATGGAAACATAGCTAGCATTAGCAAATAAAGTCCAGCAAGCAAGTAAGGATCAGATTGGCTGTGGTGTTTATGCTCATTTGGTACTAAGGGGCTGTCGCAGCAGGAACCAAGATCCATCAAATCAGGCAACTTTTTTTTTTAATTCTCCAATTTTGGTGAGCCCATTTGAGCCAGGCTCCTTTTGTTAGTTACGAGGAGTGGCACTGATGTGTTCTTCATCTGCTGTAGCCCATCTGCTTCAAAGTGAAAAGTGTTTTCTTCAGATATGCTCTTCTGCATACCTTGGTTGTAATAAATGGTCATTAAGTGTGCCTATGCCAAAAGGCACACTTATTACTATTGCTCGGATTTATTATTATTTGAGTTACCGTTGCTTTCCTATTAGTACATTCTCCTCTGACCTCTGGCCTCAACAAGGCACTGTCTCCCAGCTCACTCACTGCTCACTGGATAATTTCTTTCTGTCTTTTTGTAATACCAGTAGATCTACAGAAATAATTTGGTTGACCAAATATAAGTTTAACCAGCTGTTTTCCTAATACAAACCCTTTTTTCATCCCCCTTTTTAATTAAGCCTACACACAATTTTATAGAATATGATGCTCTACTGTAGACCCCATAGTCTCTGTGGGGGGTTTGTTTGTTTGTTTTGTTTTGTTCAGGGTTTTTTTGTTTGTTTATTTGTTTTTGAAGCTATAAAGATTGTCTACATACCAGTTGTCAGAAAATTCCTTTGCTTTTATAACTGCTATAACTGTTAAACCTCTGCAGCACTCCATCTCAAGCATGCCATCTGACACTGGATAAAGCTGACATATATGGATTGTGAAAAATGTATAGCATATATGTCTGTATACAACTCTCCGTGAGCTGAAGATTCTTTTAATTGGGTACAATTAAAAAAATATTTAAAATAGTTCAAATCAAACAGCTGTCAAAGTTACATCCCTTTTATTGTGAGTATCATGTGTTTTGCCTGATAATAATGGTGCTGCTGGTAATTTGAGAAAGGATACCTTGGCTTTGAAATAAATATTAACTGACAATTTTAAGCCATTGCAAGTCTGTTATGCTTAAGTATGAAGTGTATCGTTTACAAATGGTTAGGCTATAACGTTTTTTTCTGTACAAATTTAGTACAGACCATTTTAGTGATTAGACTGCCTGGTCAGAAAGTTTTCAGTGAGAATTCTCCATTCTCACTGTCATAAAAAATGAAGGATGTTCTGAAAGGCCAGACATTTAATATAAATAAAATTTTACTTATCATCTCCAAAGGATATGATCACTCTTCTTGAGTGATCAATCTGCATCTTTTGCTATCCACAGTTTAGAACAGTTAAGACTTGAAGATAAATGGTGATCCTAGTCTTTATTAAGGGTGGCTGTAGCTCAGGAGGTAGAACAGATCACCTACTAATTGGAAGATTGATGGGTTGATCCAGGCTGCATGACAGATGTCAGTGGGCAAAACTCTAACCCAACGTTGTTCTCCGTGCATCCATCAGAGTGTGAATACTTGAAAGAAAGCGCAATATAGGAACCCGTCCACTTACTATTATGTGTTGGATATTGAAGTTTTCATCAATGATTGTTATTTTTGTTTCTCTGCAGCACCGACAGAAACTATGGCCTGTTTTTCCAGACCTCCTGCACTCCCCCAGTTTGGCACTCTTATGGGCTTGTCTGTTTGATGTGCGCAGTATTTCTCTGCCGTGTAAGTGGGGAGCCATTTTCACTCATGCGGATGACAATTATAATTCGACTAGAAAGAGAAACTGCTGAGTTGGCAAAGCCTGCCTGCCTTGGGAAGGTCAAAGCATTCCTGTGTCACTGACAAATGAGCTATATTTCAGGCCACTGCTTGCTACCGTTCTGCTCTGTTGTCCTTAAAATAGGAATGGCATGAGGAGGGGACACACCCACATGTGCTGGCATAGTGTAAAAAATGTACTCTGTTTATGTTCCTCGTTCTCGGTATTCAGTGCTTTACTCAGACATGCTGCATCCTTAATAGACAACATGCAGATTGATACCTAAAAATATTTCTCTTTATGTTAAGTCATATCAAATCAAATAACCAATGAAATTTGATTAAACAAGTTTATCAAATGAAAATGTTTTTCTTTTGGACAACATTTGATTATTGATGGGTTTAGATTTTATTATTGTCATTTGTATTAGGAAACATTTAACCATATATGCTTAGAGGTGTATAATCAATTGTGTAGTGATAGGATGTGTGATCTTTAGCAGGCTACAAAGGCTTGGTGTGTATTCCACACTGGAATGCACACCTACATCCTAGGAGCATGAGAGAGGTCGTACCTTGTTTTATTGTTTTATGGTAGGATTAACGTAGCTACGTCTGTTCTAGTCTAAGTGCTTTTTGTTTAGATGAACTGCTGGACTACTTCACCATGTTATCTAGGGTGAACCATCTAGGGTGAGGGGGAGGCTACCTTCTTCCTGACCAAGGATGTTTGCTTTTGTGCTTTCATGTTATATGACCCTTTGATCAGCAGTACCACACACACACACACACACACACACACACACACACACACACACACAGTATTCTTTGTTCACATGTATACGTATGCAAGATGCTATATGTTAATGACCCTATGCATATTCATGTAACCACAATAAAAGGAGTGCTATGGGGAACCTGGCTGAGAGTCTGACAGAGGTCAAGTGGTGGGACGACACTTAGCTCCAGGCAGGTCTCCCTCATGCATGAGTAAACCAGAGAACTTTGGTGCCTTGTCTCTTGCTTTTTGCTGCGTAGCAAATTGTCCTTAACGTTCCAGCGAATAGGTTCAAGCTACAAACCTATCATTTATCTTTGATAAAAGTCACACAATTGACATTAACAACCCCAAAAGGAATGTTACCGGTACATAGATGTTTTGTCATTTATTCAAGAAAATGATCAATATATGTATTATTCTTCTATGGGAGACGCAAGTACTCCCTTGACATCAATTCAGTTCAATTTTATTTATTTATACAGTACCAAATCACAACAGTCACCTCAAGGCGCTTTATATTTTAAGGTAGACCCTACAATAATACATACAGAGAAAAACCCAACAAACTGAACTATGTCACTTTCAGCATTATAGATGGTCTGTAACCACATGTTTCATTGTATCTTGATACTGTTTTTCTTACTGGTTTGAGTAAAATGCTTTATATTTATAAATGTTAGCATTACATTTATGTGGTCTATGTAACTGTTCAGTTCAGGACTAAAATGGTATGTGGGGCCTAAAATAAGATTTTGAGGAACAACCTCTGATCTTTTGTTGCTTTATTTCTTCCACAAGCAAAAAAATCAATCCAAACTCACTCTTTCTTTGCCTCTTTTCCGTATTTAAAGAAGAGATGCCAACTCTGTCCCCATGTAGGTTAAAACAAACCAAGTAAAAGATGGCCTTGATTTAAACATGTCATCTGTCATAACTGATCAAAATATTTTTGCAAACTTTTGTTCCTTTCATTAATATAAAAACATTCAATCAAATTCTTGGCTTGAATTTTTTTCCTTCTTTTGTAGCTAATTCATTTCTTTAAACTCTCTTAGCTTTAACAACACTTAGTTAAACTTAGTAAATTAGTCAGCAGCAAAACAGTAGGCAGCAAGTGGTAAATAACAGGAGGCAAATAGGCATCTCCATCTCACATGAGTAATCATGCTTCTCACGTGAAATAGCGCGACGGCTGGGATACTGCCATGCTTATTACAGCACCTGTGAAAGAGTGTCTCCACTGCGAGGTTTCACACAGTTCAGTGGCTCAGTGTATCCTCTCACAGGAGTCAAGCTTGATTCTGTAAATCAATTATGGAAAGGGCTTAGTAACTGTGGTTTGACAAAGTACGTTAATGAGTGACTGCAGGTGTGAAAGACTGAATGTGTGTGTCATGCCACCTCGGGCTTTTGGTTGGATTATCAAACAATGAGCCCGAGGGCACAGACCACTAATTATTATGAAAATACAGCATCTGGATCAAGCAATTTACTGCACTAAATCACTTTCGTCATTGCTTTCCTCTAATGCACGCTGTATTCTTTTTTTATTTCATATCTAATTTATAGATTAAACAAAAAAGGCTTATTTATAGTGCAATATGTGCAATAGTGCTGTATTTCCTTAGTATAGGGGAAATAGGCAGAGCTGATAAGGAGATGTTGAACATATACCCTACTTAACCAAACTACCACACTGCCTTCTACTGGTCTCACCTAGCAAAGACAGGTGCTTTCCTCCAATTGAAATTGGCTTCTTTAGTTCAGTATAAACTTCTTCAAAAAGTCCATTTACACACTTACTCATAAACAGCTCAACAATGAGGTTGTATTTTAATGCTTTAAACCCTTGATATACTAATTTTGTATTTTTAAAAAATCCTTTACAACTCCAGTTAAAGTTACAGTTAAAATCATAAAGAGTTCATTTGCAGGCCCCTTCAACATTATTACTAATAAACAGTTGTGTTTTACTGCTATTAAGCAATGCACAGCTGGATTTGAATGGTGCTATATAAACATCAAATTATAGTAATTATGATTATTTCACTTGTGACAGTATATTTACTGCTTTACTACATAATGGCATGTGTTTCAATTATTTTACCCACCATAATTTAAATATTTTTGATGGGACAGCATTTAACAGCCACCCTCCAACTAACTTTGACCAGACACACAATGCTGTGAGCCAGAGGGAATAAATAAGAGAATAGCAAAAGTAGAGCAACAGCTAAACTTATAAGCACAACCAATTGACCAAAGGAGGCCAACTTAGTGTGGAGCGTTTTCATATAGATCTTCAGCTCTCCCGTGAGGCCATTCTTGCAGATGTTAGGGCAGAACTCTGACTAGACACATAAACTAGAAACAGACTGTAGCAGAGGGTGGCCACTAACTGCTCCAGACTTCAGACTTGATAAATAACACCATTCAGATTTCACACAGCTTCTGGTAAAACTCTCACTGACTTCCAGGAAGTAAACAATGAATTTCAGTATCTTTACATAAGTCTTTGATGTCACCTGACATTTAAAAGTGATTTTCTAAGTACATGAAAAGTTCTGGTCTTAAAGAGCTTTGTGCTTTAAACAACCTAACATATGTAATTTAAAAAAGTATGCAAAGCCCTAAAACTGCAAAAGCTCAAACTTAATTTTCTGCATGTAGCAATCTGAAAAACCATGGAAGCCCTTTATGGACTTGAACTTACCCCACCTTCCCTTCATATGCTTTATACAACATCTCATGCACCAGTTTGTTTGTTTTTTCCCCAACAATTAACTGCTTTTCATCTCACCAATCTGGAGCAACTCATGGTTCAGTATCTTCTCCAAGTAAACATTGGTATACAGACTGAAGCAGCCAAGGTTTGAACTACCAACTTTCCAACTAGCACATGGCCTGCTCAACCTCCTGAGCCACAGTCACAGTCACCAAAGCTACAGTACAGTTTACTACAGTACAAATGTCATACCTTAAACATAATGACTCAGACATGTCAAAACCTGTTGCAGTTAACCATTATTGTGGTTAAACAAGCAACAACAACACTCTGAAAAAAGTGTAGGTTCAGAGTGCACAGGCAGTGAGAGTGAGCTGGGCGATTATACTAACAATGAAGAGAAACTATGTGAAGAGCAAGTATAAGAAGAGTAATTTCATATTAGACAGAAAAAAACTGAAAAAAGTGAATGATGAACAGTCATGTGAAAAAGAAAGCTTTCACTGGTGAAAAACTCTAATGCTTTTTTCTTATTTTCTCTGAAGAACCTTTCCAAGATATCAACTATACATAGTCCGAGCTGTTGGACCTGTATGGGATAAATCCACTCACCCATACACAGAGATAAAGAGAGGGAATTTTATCTGTTATCTACACCATAGACCACCAGCAGAGGGCACGCAAGGCAGATCATAGTCTGATCCAAGCCTATAGTCCGGCCTTCTGAACGAATTATTGTGCAAGAAATGCAACTGATCAACAATCACATCCGTATGGAGAAAGTTTCTTTGTGACAGTTAAACCACTGGTTGTAACAGGAAGAAAACTACAATCAGAGCTACCAAACAACCAACTGCTAAAAATCTCATGCCTTTTTAAATCTAATACTTTCTTTCACCTCGCTGAGAATAAATATTCCTGCCCCCAGAGAAGTGTGTGGCACCTGATGGAGCAGCTGTTTCCTTCCTTTTTACCCACTTGGAGCTGCTGACCCACGAGGAATATTCAGCTCAAAAGAGGATGTGATTTAATCACATTACTGCATGATCAGCCCTATCTGACTCGTGGTTCTAGTTCTTGACTCCTCACTTCTTAATGACTCACAGATTCTCCAAGTCTGAAATAATTAGTATGCCCCATTTAATCATCAGCTGAAATCCTCTCTAGTAAAACAACATGTTACAAACCCTTTCCCAGACCAGACCACCGAGTTGCCCAGCGACTGCCTGGATTTTCAGAGACTTAATATGAAAAGAAGGGATTGGCTTGTAGAAGCTCAGCCACAGCTGATTTCACTTGTAAAGTCCAATACTGCTTTTCTTACACATTTTTTTCCAATGAAAATACTCAGTTCTTTCTGTCTCACAAGGTTAAACTACAGATAAAAATTTAATTGTGCGAACAGAACATATGAAAATAAATGCTTTAAAATGGCTCTGTTAAAAAGATTGCGATAAAATAATTCAATATCAGAAATTTATTTCTATTGAGTAAAGACTGATAAGCAAATTCACTTTACTGTAATGACTGCAGCAGTGAAATAGCTGTTGAAAATATGTCTAAAAGTTTAATCTTCCTGCCACTCAGATTTTTTCCTCTAATGGAAGAAAATAGTTGGATTGTGCTCCTAACAGGAGTCTTGTGGTTTCGAAGTCTCATGGTTTCATGAAAATGCATCCAACTCAAAAAAAAACCACCCATGACATGGTTCTTTTCTCCTCTCCTCTCCTCTTTCCTTCCCTTCCCTTCCCCTTCCTTTCCTTTCCTTTCCTTTCCTTTCCTTTCCTTTCCTTTCCTTTCTGTAACTGACAAAACTGCTGTTTGAATTTCACATGACAAGGCCTGATAGTCTGAGATAGATATATTGCCTAAGGATTATCATATGACTCAGGGTTGCCATAAGTACAGGTCTGTACAGGCTTATATTAAACAAGAACAGGAGACAGGGGGAAGGGATTTCTTATGAATGAATGTGTTATTCAATGTGGAATAAGCAACTAGAATTAGAGTGTTCAAATTCAAATTCAAATTTTATTTGTCACACACACAACCATACACAGTATGGCATGAGGTGAAATGCTTGTAGCTGTGCAGTGCAATGCCCGACCATTAAATGACAGTGGTTTTACAGTATTTACAATTTACAGGTTATACAAAATTTACAGATTTAACTTAGAAATTTACAGTAAAAAAAATGTGAAAATAGCAGAAAGAGATTATAAATTATAGGAAGTGTGCATGAAGAAAAACCAGGTGTGTGTGGTGATGTGATGTGTGTGAGAGTCCAGTTATATAGTGATGTGATGTGTGTGGGAGAGTCCTACACCTGGCTCAGGGCCCGAATAGCCTGGGGGAAGAAGCTCCTCATTCTCTCTGTTATGACATTAAATATTTTATCCAGACTATTTTGTTTTGTATGTTAAATTGTATTTTCTTCATTGGGCTGTATTAACTAATTATCTTGTTAAGGAAGACTAATCAATTGAGGAAAAGTATAATGTATTTGCATCTGATTTACAAGATAATAAAGGCTAACTATACAATATATTAAAAATATCTGTGATTAAAGCCTCAACCTTGTTAAACTTATTAAAAACTATTTTCTCCTCAGCACACCTTAAGCTATTTTCTTTTCTCGAACTCCGGAGTGTATTTTTTAGCCCTTCTAAATGTATTTACAGTAAGCTACTATAAAAGGTGGGCGGGGCCTGTTTCCAATTTAGGAGGGGATTTGATGACATGCTTCAGCCAGCGCCCCTGCGCACCACACAATTGAGAACAGGCGCTCTAGCACGAACCAAGAGGAAGCCCCAGACGTCAGTTGAACATGGCGTTGAGCTGGATAGCTGTCAAAAACCTACCTAGGAAAAAAAGCGCTGTAAGGGTCACGGCGTTTTTCTGAAACTCTACTGCGGATTAGTCGTAAATACTGAAGCTATTTTGAACACGTTTATCTGCTTTTCATCCGAGTCTCTTATTTCTGGGACTCTGTGAACGCTGAAGAAAAGGGCGGTAGAGCGGTGTTGACAGCTAAGGTACCGGACTCAGCTAACGTTGATCTCTGTCAGAAAATGTGTTGAAACCTCCTTTGCTAACTAACGTTTACTAGCTGGGAGCTAGCTGTTGATTTTGTGTGTCCTAAGATATTAGTCAGTCGATAAGAGCGCAACATGGTTCTATAAACTGTTGCTCGTTTTTTCTTTCTTTTTTGGTTTTGTTTTGTTTATTTGTTTGTTTTTTCGGGTCCAAGAAACTGGGCTACTATATTGTCATTCCAAACCTAACGTCATATGCCAGGTTTGTGTCCCCGGTGTTAGTGAGATAGGTTACGAAAATGTCAGATAATCAGAGTTGGAACTCCTCCGGTTCTGAGGAAGATATAGAGCCTCGAGAAGAGCCTGGACATCCCATTGGCATCGCCGAGTTCAGCGGATACCTTAGTAAGGTAAGTCACGTTTGAAAGCCTTTTTTTATGTATTTATTTTCCTCGCTCAGTCTCGCTGTCATGTCCCGTGGGTCTAAGTGGCACAGCTGTGTCCGTATACGTATCAGGAAAAAATCTGGGTAATGTGGTGACAAATCGTGGTATGTCTCCTTTAGGAAAAGGTTATCCAGTGAATCCGCCCAACAACATTTCCATCAACGTTATAGCTATATCAGACCAGTAATCCCTCTGAAGTAAAAGGAAAGCCCCCAGTGAAACCAGATGACCAGCTTGTGTAATGCACAGGTCTTGTAGCCCTCAAGCTACTAGATGTAACATTTATTTAAAGCCTGTACTGTAAAGCAATTCAACAAAACGTTTGCTTAGTATAACTAGACTAGTATTGTTGTTCAACTGTCCTGATTTTCTTTAGTAACGGGACTGTTAAGTCTTCTGGTAGACAAAGTCTAATCTCTGTAACCTATTTTGCCATATGGTTTTGCTCATGTGTGTCACCCTTTTTTGGGCAAATTGAGCAAGGTTTTAATATGTTAAGCTGCTGACAAGCTAATGTGGTAATCTCACTGTACACAGGCTGTCTCTGAACAGATCGCACGCTGACCTGCTAACCAAGCATATTGTGCGATTAAGCAGATCTGTAACCAGATGAGCTCACCTGTTAAATCGAACTAAGCTATACATACGTCATAGGTCTTGAGGTTTAATGAGTCTAAACCTTAGATTAAATTCTATGTGTCAGAATGTTTTTCATGGAAAATTTAAGTTTGTTTTGATTTATTCAGTCCCCTACTGTGAAAATGCTTGCTGTTTTAGTGCAGTCTAATACCACAGAAACTATCTTGTTCAGATGGTACCAAACAGCAGTACAACTGCCAGCATCAGTATCTAGCATTTTGGCTAGATCACTCCTCATGGAGCCAGAACAGCTCAGTCCCATCTTGGGGTATGATCCACAGATCAGTCCATCCCACACATGCACAATTGGACTTAGATGCTTGGTATTTGAATGTTATCCTTGAACAGTTTTTACAGTTTGTGCAGGTAGTCCGCAACAGTGTTAATGCACGTGGTAGCTGTAAAAGTAACATCCTTATTAATGGACCTGAGGTCTCCAAGGAGAGCATTATGCTTCTTAAGCCTGCAGGCCTTTTTCCTAAGTGCATTCGGTAGGTAGCAGTCTCTTCCCCAGGTAAACAGCTCACCTGGCTGTCCTCATGAAGTAAAAGAAAACACAATCTATTAGGGCAAGTCACCTTGTTCAATTGCTCTAGGGTCCAGTTCTGGGTGTTTTGTGGTTGAAAGTGGTCAGCTTGGGCACTTGGCTGAAAAGTAGCCATGAAGTTTTCAGCAGTTTGTGCTACAGTAGCTCTTCAGTAAGGCTGAAATTCAACCTCACATAGATCAGCCATAATGAGCCTTGGGCAACTGGGAACCGAGGTGTTAAAAATTTAATTTTATTACTAAATTGCACATGTGTTTGAACTTTCTTGTCCCCCAGTATAGAAAAGTATTGACGCTGCTAATTTTTATTTTCAGTGGACAAACTACATCCACGGCTGGCAGGACCGTTGGGTTGTGCTGAAAAACAACACACTGAGCTACTACAAGTCTCAGGATGAGACAGAGTATGGCTGCCGGGGTTCCCTCTGTCTTAGCAAAGCTGTTATTACTGTGAGTACTGCACTTGTAATTTACCAGAGGCGACTGATTACTGACCAGCTAAAGTTGTGAAACTTGTGCAAATGTGGTTCTTACAAAACATCTTGCAAGAATGGCTGCTCTTCTAACACTTCACTAAGAACTACATCATGTGACTCTCATTCTTGTGCAACTGTAATTAGGATAGACCAAAAAATACAACTCCAAGCTGTTAGAAGCAGAGATCACCATGCTCATCAGATCTTTCATATAATCCTGTCAGAGAAATTTATGTTCCCACTCTTTCACCTTTCATCTATTCTCACTGGGATCCCGAGGTCAGCTCTTTCTGACAGGCTCTTTCCAAACAGTAACAGGGGAAATGAATAAGTTATCGTTTCTAGGCAGCGCTTTGCTATTAGATCTGTTTGTTCAGCTTTAACCATTCCCAGCACATCTAAAAATTAACTTTTGCTCAGCACTCTCTAGGGAATTAGCTTCTCACTCCAGTGAAAACACCCCATATTTTTGGAAAAATAGCAGGTGATGTCCATTCACAGACAGTTATTGCAGTGTAGTGACAGGCGTGTTACTTACTTAGTGTATGTCATCTATTGAGTAACATGCTTCATTGCATTGAATCAGTTAGCCATATTTACAATCACACCATACTCACCGGTCAAATGTTTACAGTTTTCTGACTTCTTCCTTTTGTCATTTCTGTTATGGGCTCAAAATCAAAATTTTACATTGGAATAGAAACAAACTGAAGGTTAAAAATGTTCCACATAACAAAACATACATGAATGTCATGTCTGCATACTATGGCTGCAACTAAAGATTATTTTGGTAGTTGACTAATGTACCAATTTGAAAATAATCAAACGTATTTTTAAAATTACTCAATAGAACATCAGAACAAAAATGAAATAAATAACATTAAGTAATACAAATTACAGTGCTAGTAGTATTTAAAAAATAATAATGTGCAAAAAGAAAAGTAAAAAAATGGCTTCTGTCAATAAGCTTAAATAAAGCTTCAAATCAAATAAAAAAGATTTTATTTTCCAGCCCAAAATAACAAGTTTCCAAAGTTTCCAGATGATTCAGTTCATGAATTCATGAATGCCGTGGACGTGCTCTGGAGTGAGGCTTGCTCTTATCTTTGAGATAATGTTCCCAGCTGCTGATAACAACCCTAAAGATGCTCTGTCATGACTTCAGCCATTTGAGAAGTGCATAAGCCTCTTTACAGGACAAACTTATCTATACACCTGTGCTTAATACTAGTAAAACAGAATTAGAATAGATCAGTACTAGTCACAAATCTTGTTGTATATCATAGTTTCTCAGATGGTGTAGTGTTCAAATATGGTCCAACCCACAAGTTAACGACCTAATGTTAGCTGGAAGAGATTTACTATTCAGAATAAATGCTAATATTATTGTGAAGGGGAAAAAGGAGGGGAAAACTAGGAGACAGTGTAGCTGCTTCTGTTTAATGGTTCAGTGTCATCAGTTATGCAAACTGCATACATATTATATCTTTATTCCAGAGGGAAGTAACGGAAGTCTATGTTGCACTCCTAATAGATTTTATTCAGGGTAATGACAGTTAAGAGATTTTGCTTAATGCATCATTTCGTGTGTGTGCGTGTGCGCATGTGTTTGAGACTATTTCTCTCTTGGGGTCAGTTTCCATAGTATCAATATTAAGTTTTGGGTAAACCAAACAAGACTCCTCCAATAACTCATCAGCTCATTCGTAGTGTTGGCATTGATTCTTTGGTGGTGTATAAATTATAGTTTGTTATAAATGCTTTGACTATGAGAAATTCTCAAGCAGTGAAACTGATAAAGGCTTACAGTTAAATCTCTGATATTAAAGTATTGTGTGGAAAATGTGGAATTGATAAGGAACTTCTTCTATTATCCTTTAATCACCTGCTAACTTTTATTAGCTCAAGATTTATTTCTGAGTCGGTCTGTTTTCTGTTTGTTGACTTGGTCCTGAACTGTTTTGTCATGTTGTTCCAAGTTGTGGTTATAATGTGATTGTAGGATAAGTGTATCTACAAAGGCTGACATGACCATTGCCATTTTTAGCTCCATGGTCAGTTAATAAGCACACTGGCCTACTTAGACTCTCTCACTGGAACTGGTGAGCAGTAGATGTTTTCGTCTGTATGAGGTAAATGCAAAAATGGATGGTGATATCCTGGGTCTTTCTGCAATGGTATTTATGTCACAATGAACCACTTGAAAGAGTTGGAGAAAAAGAAGAAGTTAAATAGACCAATGCCAGTGAAGCTTTGCAAGGTGCCTTTAGCCAGCAAGTGTGTCTCTTCCTGATAGTGTGTGACTTCCTTCACAGTGAAGAAACATGTGCCTTATTGTGTAAGTAACTAAGAAAATGTTCATGGCATCATTGACTCTTGCTGATTTAGCTTTCCTTTTCCCTTTGACCACTTGGTGAGTCAATGCTTCCTCTACTATGACTGTAAGTGAATCCTGTTTTGGTCCCAGACAGATGCAGAAAAATGTTCCTGGCACTTGGTCTTAGTTCAGTGTTGAAGGAATAAGAACATATTATATTGTGTTGTTATATGTCTGAAGTTCATTTAGGTGGAGAATTAATATATTGTTTAGATTACATTTAGCTCTTTCAAAGTTTAGTAGGGTGTTTCAGGGTTTACTGTGGTTTCACTCCCTCCTCCTTTTTTTTCTTCTACTGAATTGTTGTGACTTCTTTTCTTGTACTCCTATTCATGCAGTTCGGGAGATTGTGACTGCAGACACGTACACAAGCTAAAAAGAGGTTAGATGGGAGAGGACAGAAGGGGACGCTTTTTGGTGCTTTGTAGGAAGTTTATATTTATAAGAGAATAGAGACAGGGTGGGGCTGTTTTGCCTCATCATTTTCATGACCAAACCATAAATATTTTAGCTGTAAATAAGTTCATAAAATGTAGTTATTTATCTACCGTGCTGGGTGGAAAACTACCAAACAAATAAGATTCATAGACACAGCCACTTGTATAATAGTCTCTGATACTAATTCACACACACACACACACACATAGATGGATGGATGGATATCTATAGCTAGAGATAGGTGCGTGAATTATAAAGTACAGTAGCAATTCACATAAAGGCAGGGATTGTGGGGGATGCTGCCAGAGGCCTTTGGCAGCAAACACAGGCAAGGAGAACGGCACAATACCCTGAATAAAAAGAATCAAAAGAATCGCTGAAATAATCACTCACTAACACTCCCTCTTAAAGGCATCACTAATGGTCACAATCTGCTATTTTTCCCAGATAGATTTCTAAATATCTAGGTTAAATAGTGAAAGTAACATTATGAGGCAAAGAGAACTGCATGTTTGATCCAACCTTTATTAGATATTGGCCTTTGAAGATGTAAAAAAAAAAAGTATCGATTTGTCAGGGGACCTTCAGAGCTTTACTGCAGTCACATCTAAAATATCCATCCCTTTGTTTAATGCCTGTTTGTTCTGTCCATGGTCACAGGGGACTAATAAGGTAATGGACTCTGGACAACATGTATTCACTAGGCCTTCATATTCACTTTGATAGTTAATTCATCAAACTGCACAAATAAACTGACACAGAATAAACAATCCATGCACTTTTATTTAATTGTTTTTTTCGTCTGCTTGCCTTTCTCATGTGGCTGTGTTTGTTGTCAGCATGCCATGTCATCTTGTGAAAGAGCATGTCAGAAATGGATTTTTTTTTTTTGTTTCCCTTGGATCCAAGTAACTTCTCAGACTTGGTGCAGGTTCCTATTTGCCATGATTATCTGTTAGTAGGCCAACATCCAGCAACCAGATGTCACCAGAATCCAGATTTATACACTTCCAAGTTTTGTGCATGACTGCAACCAGCTCTCTCACGTGTGTTTCCATAGTTTTAGTATAGTATAGTTGTAGTAGATAAGCAATATTTGTAGTAGTGGGGGAGCTTTTAACAAGTGATTTTTCTCAAAAAGAGTGGTCATTGCTTATATGGAGGTTAATCTCCCTCATTTAGATATATGAAAAATGCAAAGACAACAGCTACTTGTGATTTCTGTAGGTTTGAATCCAGTCCTTTGTTTCTTTTAACTGATACAGGGTCAAGGATGCCACATGCTTACTTCCTTCCTTGCATTTGTTTCCTCTTCACATGTGTCTCTGTGACAGCTGTTGGTTTTATGTAAGTGCTGCTGGTAACTCCTAAATGAGCGTTTGATTAGGAGGGCATTCAGTATTCACTCAGATGCTGTGGTATTGACATTGAGCATCTGCTCTTGGCCCCAGTTCTGCCCAGATGCCAGGCAATATAGTCAAACCACACTCTTCCAATGAAATCTACTTAAATTCCCTGTAGTGGGCCATTTCTTACTCTGCCAATGGACTCAAGCATTCTGCAGTTAAGCTCAAGCCATCTCGAAGCGTATTAGATCACACAAGAGCAAAGTATGGCCAGTAGACTGTCTTAGACTGGGGTGCTATGTGATAAAATCAAATAAAAATGAAATCCACAGACCAAAAATCATGTTAATGGTGATTTCAACAAATCAATCCGTCTTTGGTTATTTTTAACGGAGAGGTTATTATATGGAAGAGTTGCACATTAAATCTTGTTTTACTGTGAAGAGGGACAATAAAGGAATTCTATCCAGTTCATCTGTCCCTTGGACTGTATGTTTCAGTATCGCACAACATGCCAGACTGCCAGTCTTAGATTGTCCCGGGACATTAATATTCTAGGAACGTGTTGATGCAGAGCTGTATTAGGGTTGAGTCTATCAAGACAAAAGAAGTTTGATTTTTTTTTTTTTCACTGGAAAATATTTGACTGCTCTTTGGAAACAAATGAAACTGTCTGCCTTGAGTTCACATTTATAACATAAGTGTATGCACACTAAGTTTCATTCATGACGTGTGCAGTGGTACATATTTGACAATCAGTCCGATATAAACTACTTTAGAAGTTGATGCACCATGTAATCGTTTTATTTAAGTAATCTCTTCATTGTGACGACATGTTTCAACTCATATGTCCCAGTGTGTTGCCCTTTGCTTACTTTACCTTAGTATGAACTATTTCAAAAAAATAAATAAATTGCTCATCCTTGTATTAGACAGTGAGCTCATAATTGCTCGTAAATGTATGTAGCTCTATGTAGCTTGGTTCACAGAATTAAAAAAAATACTTTATAGTAGTGTTAATGTGTTATAGATTAAATGGAGGTTCATAGATTGGAATAATCAATTAAGTAAAATTACAATGTTTGCCCTCACAAGTTGATATTGATTCAGTAACCCAGGAAATCGATAATTGCATTAATTAAACACTAAAACTGTTAACTTCAGTCACTTTTTCTCCCTGGAAAAAAAATCATGGCAATGAAGTCTTTGCAGTGTTGGATCCCCTTATAGCCCTCCATTATAAAGGACTAAATTTGTTATATTTATTGCAAACACAATAAATACAGGTTACAGATGTGTTTATTTATTGTGGCGAGCATACGAAAGTAGAGATTTTTTTTTCTTTCCTTCTATTAAACTGCATTTCTGTTCATTAAGAATTTTCATTTCTCTGTGCCCTCTAACCTCTATCTGTGACTCTTTGAACAAGCCAGGCTTTTACTCATACTACCCTTTGCAATTAGACGTTGAAAGCAGTTTAGCTTTGGGACTTAACTGCAGAAGTGTCTTTTCACAAGGTCTGATGCTACATACGTAAATGCCATCATTACCTCTTCCATTACTGTCACACAAAGTCTGGTTGCATGCAACACCAACACAGTGGATTTGCAGTTCTGACAGTATACTGGAGAGCTATTAGGAGTGTGCTCCATTGTGCAAAAATGCTTTACAAGTTATCTGCCACTGCTCCACCTGTAATACACCATTTTAAAATTGAGACTTCTGTGCCTGTCATGCACTCTTCTTTGTCTTCCATCACTTTGTGATATATAGATTGGTCTAAACTAAAGACAGGCTATTATTAAAGGAAAAGCAGGAACAGATTGCTGCCCACCATGTAACATACAAGGGACAGCAGTTTGCTTTTGGACTGTCTTTTTAATAGCTACTTTCATGGGTGACCACCCCTCACATATGCCTTGCTGTGCTCTCCTAAACAGGAAAGTCAGCTGGTTTTCCTGTTGGATTGAAAAGAACATGAAAGCAAATTCTGAATTTTATGGCTATATCACTACAGATATCAAGTCAGCTTGGTTCCCATAACTGGCCTCATTTACCAGAATCTCACACACTGATTAACCTAGTTTTTGTCCTATATTCTTTTTCTGTGTGTATATTTTTTTTTTCAGCCTCATGAATTTGATGAGTGCCGGCTGGATATGAGTGTAAACGACAGTGTGTGGTACCTCAGAGCTCAGGACCCCGAGCACAGACACCAGTGGATTGAATCGATTGAACTGCACAGGGTAAGTCTTTAATACAGCAGACCATGAACTGGTGTTATCAAAAGAGATCAAATTCTTGTCATATTTAGAGATGTCATCTCATTCAGAGATTTGTAAGTGTGTGTTTATTGTTTGCTTGTGTGTGTGCTTGTATGTATTTCTTAGAGTATCAGAGAAGGGAGGAGAGAGAAGGGAGGAGTCCAGGGAAGAATAATCATCCCTCCACCACTGGTGCGTTTGTTGGCAAGACCAAAGGAGTGTAGGAGCTCTTGTGCATTTGTCTGTAGCACAGTAGTGTTACAGCACGTGTTTCTGTTTGCACAAATTCATATTTATTTATTTTTATCCATAATTGTGTACTCTGTGTGGGCACTTTAATCCTAGACGGTTCTCTACTGGTGCGTAAGGGCTTTTTAACAAAGTAGGTATACATAGCTCAGTTATTCTAACACTGGAGTTAGCTGAGGCTTAGCATGATCCTTTTTCAAACACAGACACTGAACACATAGGTAACTTGCTGAGGAAGCTGTTTGAAGAGCACAACTAAGATTTGTTTAAATCATTTTTGTTGACATTACCCAGATATCTCAGATAACCCATGACTATGCAATCTGTATTTTTTTTTTTTTTTTGCTTTGGCATCAGTGGCAGAGTGAATTTATACACTTTTAGAGTAGAAGTTTGTCATTTACATGTTTTAGTGCATGGAGAGCAACAGTGGTAGCCAGCATATTTATTCCATGGATAAAAGACAGTAGTGGCTTTGAGGACACTCTTATGTTTATGCATGTACATCCATATTACTCAATGTATGTCACATGTGTGAATATGTTTTGCATTTTTTGCCACAAAGATAATTCTTTGTGGCATGTGTGATTTAGCATTTATGCCTGTGTTTAAAAAAGGCAAGAAATCACACAAACTAATTTTTAAATAGAGATTTTGTGTGTGACTATTTAAAGGGGCCCTGCTACACTCATTTCAAATGCAATATTCCTTTACCACGCCTTCTGCCTCTCTGCTTACACACATGCTGCTCACACATGGTACTTGATTTTAGGAAATCCCCGCTCTTTACCCTCCTCCTCCCCGTCTTCGATCATCTAAGCACCAGTGACTCGGACAAAGAATAACAAAGAATGAATCTTCAGCATATACAAGCCTTCCCACCCACAATGAGTCATTGCCTAAAACCCTTCTTCTTAGAAGGCCCCGCTTCCCTGTCTAAACTACATTACTCACAGCACTTAGCAACCAGCGTCTCCAGGGAGACACAACACACTACAAGCTCAGGGATCAGTCATCTTACACTTTGAAAAAGTGACACATCCTAAAATGAAGCAACTCTTGTTCCTAGGATACTGTTAGTGTTTAGATAAACTATGTTTGTTTTAAGTTCTGTATGTTCAGATATATGGCCTAACGTACTGTAATCTAATATATTGTGTCTGCCTTATACAATTATTTTATTATACTTATTCATTATTAGAAAATGATAAAGTCTGTTTCTGCTCAGGCAGAAGGCTTTCTATGAGGACCAGATGTTGCATCTTCTTTTTTCCAAAGAGCATGTTTATATGTATTCAGTGGGGCTGTAATCACCAGGCACACTAAATATTTGTACATCTATTATTTACCCTGCAGCATGCAACCTAATGACCTGTGCATGTGTGTGGGTCTTATTGACAAGGCATCCAACATCTGATACTTTATACTGTGTTAATTTGTATTTTCAGATTTTTATCCTGCCATGGATAGAAACCCTCTACTTGCTTGGATAGTTACTTTTTTGTCATCAAACAGGTTAAAATGTCTTTATATAAACATTTAGCAAGGGCCATTTGTACTGGTTAAGTCAGTGGGGCAGCAGAATGTTGGCTAAAGGGCAAGCAGCAGTGACAGAAATCCATCTGAACACAGGCAGAGCTACTTCTGGTCACTGACCGACAGTAACCCCAAGCTCTTGTGCCTGTCATGTACGTTTACGTTTCATGCCCTCTGCTGGCTCAACTTGAAACTATCTTTTAAAGGGACAGGTACTGCAGCTCTTGTTTCTCGTCAGTGCAGCTGAACCTTTTCTCTGTGTTGTCATTACTGTCTATTTTGAGGGCCAGTCTATTATGTAAGAGGCAAATTGAACCAGCCTGGCTTACAGGAAGCCAGCTGATATTTCAGTTGTGCTGTCATGGTCACTAAAACCTGCTGCTGTTGTCACGGTGTCTGAAAAATTGTTGTACCTGCTTGAATGTAATGTGAAAAGAATTTCAGTGTTTACTTACTGTATGTTGTTTTTCAAAGGATGACAACAATTTTTATTAAAAAATTGACAACAATTTTAATTTTAATTTTTATTAAAATTGTTGTCATAGAATAGTAGGACTAATGGTGACTACATCTGAATGCTTTATAAGGAAAAAGCTAAAAAGATACATATTTGTTTTTATAAAGAACTTGGTTAGTGTCTCTGATTTTGCTTAAAGGGGACCTATTAGTGTTGCAATATGCTCATATTAAACATGGCTTAAGTGTCAAACTGATCAGTGTATTTACACATAATTCCCAAGCTTTATGCTCATATCCTAAAAAGTTGATTCTGTTCATCTGGACGTAGTATTTTCAGTGGGAGAAACATGTTGTTGAAGAAGTCACTTGGATGACTTGAGACTAAACAGAAACAGATGAGTCATGAAACGTTTCTCCCACTGAAAACACCACATTAGTACAATATAGTTTATTTATTTATTTTTACAGATTTTTTTAGTCTTTTATAATTAACTGTTGTTTTCTGTATGTGTCTGATGTATTTGTTTGTTTGTTTTCGGTCTTTTTTTTTTTTTTTTGTCCTCCTGGAATATAGTTGCTTTGCTTTACAGCTCTCCTATTAAATAATTACAATCCATTTTCAAAGGTGTTGTAACAAACTAAATTGTTTACAGTTTGCTGTATTTATTTTTGCAGGCTGATTCTGGTTATGGCTCTGAGTCCAGTCTGCGGAGACATGGCTCCATGCTGTCTCTCACCTCAGCCACCAGTGGCTACTCTGCCACCTCCACATCTTCCTTCAAGGTGAGTTTTCCTGGTACTGTTTACTCGAGCTGAGGAAGTCAGTGGGTACAGTCTTGGATCTGTACACATGAGGGCTCTATTTGTGATGTTTGGTTAGTTGTAGATGCACAGGCTGATCATTTTTGTCTGGTTGCATGTTGATAATGTAAACTAAGGTTTATAGCTAAATCTGTTGTTTCTTCAGAAGGGTCACAGCCTGAGAGAGAAGCTGGCCGAGATGGAGACGTTCAGAGATATCTTGTGCAGGCAGGTGGACACACTCCAGAAATACTTTGATAGCTGTGCAGATGCTGTGTCAAAGGATGAACTGCAGAGGGATAAAAGTAAGAACCACAGCCACCCACACACCTACAAAACCATTGTTTTGGTGATCCAGTTTGGATATATATTTTGTCTTTTTAACATTTGAAAGAGAAAAAAAAATCCACTTGGTCAGAGCGTTTTAAACTTTTTAAATCAACTTTCTTTTTATGTAGCTGGATTTAAATAGTTGATCATTTCAGGCAAAAAAACCCCAAAACAAACATTTTCGTTTTCAGCTTCTCAAAAATGAGGATTTCAGTTTTTTTTTTTCCCTTGAATGTATTCCCTTCATTTTACCCAAACTTTAGCATTCATATTTTACCTAGAACTGATGATAAATATTTGCTTAGGAGAAACTTGGGCTGGGTCTGGTAAGGAATGTGTTTATGTGGTGTGACTCACCCACCCCTCATACTGTCTTGGCTGGCTGAACATTTGTTCACGGCAGCCTGCACTGGGCACTGTCGTTGACCGCAGTGAATAAAGCTCTGCTTTTGTTCTCCTCACCTCCCTCTCTGCGCCTCTTTGCCTCTCTCACCCTGTTTTCATTCTGAAGATGAAACCGGACCATTGTCATGTTGTGCAGCACAGCAGCGATCTGTCAGTCTGATTTTATCTGTGCTGCAGCTTAAGTTGCAAATGGGCCACTAGGTGCTTTCCTGTTCTGTAGCCCTCACAGGGTCCTGAAAGAAAAGACTTGCCTGTAGCAACACAAATCTGTTTGGTTTTCTTGTGTTTCCCTGAACCTTTCTTATGTTTTTTCCCCAGTTGTGGAAGATGATGAGGATGACTTTCCCAACACCCGCACAGATGGAGAGTTTCTGCACAACAATAATGGCAGCAAAGAAAAATGTGAGTATTGCGGGCACTCTTTCAGAGAGCCTGTGAACTTGTTTTTAAATGTATTTCTGTCTAGATCACTGAAAAAATACCTAATATCAGGTTGTGATATCACATGTCATTTAGAGTTATCAAAGTTATTTGTTAAAATATTAAAAAATAACTTGTACCAAAAGCTGTTAACTTGCATATAAGAAAGCTCTGAGAAAGGGTAATAGCAGCCAGAGACCAATAGCCAGCATGCTGCAGGTTGTGAGTTGTAAGTTTCTACTTTCAGATCTGTATGATGTCACTGAGAAAGGAAAGCTTTAGTATGGTCATCTCTGCTTTAATTGAGCCCATGTATTGTGAAACCTCTAGTAAGAAGAGGCTTTAGGAAGTCTAAAGCTTGCAAAATAGTTACATTTACACTCAACTTTTTAAGGGGCAAAGCGATAAAGCCTTAAAAATTATGTTTATTTTTCATAGCATTTACTGTACTTCCTCTGCTCCTCTGATTTGCAGTGCTCCAGTCCTTGAATCCCAAAGGAATCAATGGCATAGATTTTAAGGGAGAGGCCATTACATTCAAGGCTACAACAGCTGGAATCTTAGCCACTCTGTCCCACTGCATCGACCTGATGGTGAAGAGAGAGGACAGCTGGCAAAAGAGACTGGATAAGGTTTGTAATCTCTGGCTCAACAGTGTCCAGATGAGTTTCATCTACAATTCTTGCTTCTTCAAATTTAGGCTTATTTTCTGTGTGTAGGAGATGGAAAAGAGAAGAAGAATAGAGGAAAGCTACAAATCAGCCCTCAATGAGTTGAAGAAAAAGTCTCACTTTGGAGGTCCAGATTATGAGGTAATGTGTAAATTTCATTCGCAGTACAATATTAATAATGGCTTATAGGAGAGCCTTTCAGTTAATGTTCTCATTCTACTGGCAGGAAGGTCCAAACAGCCTCATCAATGAGGATGAATTTTTTGATGCAGTGGAAGCTGCTCTTGACAGACAGGACAAAATAGAAGAACAGGTAATCTAAATATCAGAGTACAGTTTACCATCAACTATTTAGATACACTAATTATACACTTAAACACTGTCAGGTCTGTGATTAAAAACACCTGTTTCTGTTTGTGTTTAGTCTCAAACTGAGAAGACAAGAATACAGAGATCTGACGCCGTTTCTCTTGGAGATGCCTATTCAAGCTCCGGCACACACAGATTCTCCAACAAGGTTGTTAAACCCTTCACTCAGATGTTATTACTTGTCATCATCTGTGGACTCATTGTTTGCCATGATAGATTGTCGAATCCTCAGTAAATATAGATGCCCACTTCTTGAACAGGCATTTGCATTTACTGAGGATTTACTAGCAGCATGAAATGCAAGCTCTGATTTTTATTTGTGTCCAATGTAAGACTTGGTAGTACGCAGAGAAAGCGCAAATGGGCTCTTAATGTTTTGTGAAAGAAATTCTGTGAATTTAAAAAAAACTTTAATGTTCCAGATTCTATCATCTTTAGCATTTAGAGGTTCGATTAATTTTTGTTCACATTTCTCGTTTGACTTTTCAATTTAATTTCCTTCATTTTGCTAAGGTGTGCCTGATTTGTAGATGTAGGCAATCCAGCATTACTACTAGAGAAATGACACAAAGGAAAAACAAGCCTGTGCTCTTTAGTGCAGCAGGCAAATCAACTAATCATCCTCTTAAGAACGGATGGAAACTGGTAAATGGGCTGTGTGGGTTTTCCTGTTACAAACATCGATCATCAATAAGGCAGTTTTGTGGTTTCAGGACACTTTTCTTCATTTCCACTAACAGGGTGCTGTTCTGGAACCTTTTTGAGAACCAGAGCACATTTAGTGAATGTTACATAGCATTTCTAGAGGTTGGGTCCCTTCCTATTGGAAGAAAATCATGGTGGGCAGAATCTGAGAGTGACCTTTAATAATAATTGGTGAACTTGTTGTGGTAGCCCCTCACATATTGTTAAAAAAAAGCTACTCCTTCCTGAACAATACCCAAGTCAGTCGATGTTTTTGCAGACTGAAGGAAGGCACTGTACAGCTGTAATCAGTTTCTATTCATATTAATGATAATGAATTATTTCCAATGTTGATAAATGTTCTAAAAGTAGGAAGTTAATATTTTGTCTTTTAAGACATGGTTTTAAGTTTTTGTCCACATTCGGTTTTTATTAGCCATATATTTACTCTCAATCTTTTCAAACTGATCAGTATCATCTTTTCTTTTCGCTCCTGGCTTTGTGTTGTAGGTGGAGGAGATGGTGCAGAGTCACATGACCTACTCCTTGCAGGATGTTGGTGGAGACGCCAACTGGCAGCTGGTCGTTGAAGAAGGTGAAATGAAGGTATGAGGAAGATCTGAATGTAAAATGGTGCTCGCATGCGCGTTAACTTATTTTGAAAAGGTTATTGTAAACTGAATTTGTTCTTAACGTAACATTTATCTAAACCAGTTTATTGGATGACATGTGTTATATAAGAAAAAGTGATTACACATAAATGTGCCTTATGTATCCAGGTATACAGGAGAGAGGTAGAAGAAAATGGGATTGTACTGGATCCGCTGAAGGCCACTCATTCAGTAAAGGGGGTGACTGGTCATGAGGTGTGCCACTACTTTTGGGACACTGCCTACCGCAGTGACTGGGAGAGTAAGTCTGTGAACTTAAAATCAATTCAAGTCTAATTTCAGACAATTGTTGCTGTTGTAGTGGTGTGTTGTAAATATGAAAGTGAACTCTAAATGTTCACTTTCATATTTATTTATTTTTTTATATACTCTTTGATCTGTGATTACAAAGAGAGTGGATATGAGATATGTGTGCTTAAGTGGTCTGTGTTTTCTTATTTGGTGGGTGTATCAGAAGCATTACACTATCAGCAGTGACAAACACCGCCATATTACAAGGAAAAGAGGATCCCAGTTTACAAGAAGCAGCCAATCAAAAGAAAGCTGGTTGAAAGGGAAGGGGGAGAGAAAATGATTTGTTTGAGATTGAGGCTGAACTTGAGGGCTGCGCCAGAGCTCAGTATGAGATAAATAATCCTTATTTTAAACTGAATTGTGCAACACTAGTCCAGTAGACTGTGGAGGTGGAAACGAGTATAATAAACCCTCTTATAAATGTTATATTTAATGGGTTTGATGTAATACTGCTATTTTATTTTATTTTATTTTATTTTTTGCTTCCTTTAGCTACCATTGAAAACTTTAATGTTGTGGAGACGCTGTCGGAAAATGCAGTTATTGTATATCAAACACACAAGGTGAGAGCTACAAGCTGAGTATCAAACACTGTATGCAGTGAAGTACACTATTTTAAGCTACTTAAATACCTCACCATTGATTAGAGCATGAATCATTCTTATCACATCTGAAACAACAAGAAAGAATTTGTGTTGCAGCGGGTGTGGCCTGCCTCTCAGAGGGATGTGTTATACCTTTCTGCCATGAGGAAAATTATGGCCAGCAATGAGAATGATCCAGACACCTGGCTGGTCTGTAATTTCTCTGTGGATCATGAAAATGCACTGGTGAGCAGTCAAGCCTCCTGAAATCTGACACAGAGCTTCTTCTTTTTAAAAAAATAAATGTGTAATGCTGACACATTTGTTCATTCTCTATCCTATCGCTTTCCACAGCCAACCAGCAGGTGTGTGCGTGCCAAAATCAACATTGCCATGATCTGCCAGACACTCGTCAGTCCACCAGACGGAGATAAAGAGATCAGCAGGGACAACATCCTTTGCAAAATCACCTATGTCGCCAATGGTGTGTGTCACTGTTTTAGCCACAGCTGATGTTAGCAGTCAGGGTGCTGTTTAGGTTGTTTAGTGGGTTACTGTTGTTGTTGTCTTTCTGTCTTTTTGGTTATTATTTTTTAACACAATTCAATCATTAGGGGGAGACTGGTTTGTGGTTGCGCATCGCTGCCGCGAGAGATTGTTCAGTCCTTTTCAGTGGTGTTATCTCCAGAAACTTTAACTTCATTAGATACAGTTTAATTATTTGATCCCCTGCTAAATCTTTAAGTTTGCTCACTTATAAAGGCATGAACAGTCTCATTTTTATGAATCTGGTGTCCATGAATTTTGCATTTTCATCCAAACATTTAAAATCACCATTTGAGTTAGAATTTGAGTTTAACCAAAATAAGTGATTGGTACCTTCATTTAAAACAGCCAATAAATGGAAATTTAAAAAGTAAAGAGATGAAAGAATCACTCTTCAAAGTGTCTTCCCTTTTTGGCAATACATGCTTAGAATGCTACAAAACACAACAATCATCAGATCTGAGTAGAGAAGGGCGTGGTGTAAACAAGTTATCCATGACTTTCAATTCAATTCAATTCAATTCAATTTTATTTATATAGCGCCAAATCACAACAAAAGTCGCCTCAAGGCGCTTCATAGATACAGAGAAAAACCCAACAATCATATGACCCCCTATGAGCAAGCACTTTGGCGACAGTGGGAAGGAAAAACTCCCTTTTAACAGGAAGAAACCTCCGGCAGAACCAGGCTCAGGGAGGGGCGGCCATCTGCTGCGACCGGTTGGGGTGAGAGAAGGAAGACAGGATAAAGACATGCTGTGGAAGAGAGACAGAGGTTAATAACAGATATGATTCAATGCAGAGAGGTCTATTAATACATAGTGAGTGAGAAAGGTGACTGGAAAGGAAAAACTCAATGCATCATGGGAATCCCCCGGCAGCCTACATCTATTGCAGCATAACAAAGGGAGGATTCAGGGTCACCTGGTCCAGCCCTAACTATATGCTTTAGAAAAAAGGAAAGTTTTAAGCCTAATCTTAAAAGTAGAGATAGTGTCTGTCTCCCGAATCCAAACTGGAAGCTGGTTCCACAGAAGAGGGGCCTGAAAACTGAAGGCTCTCCCTCCCATTCTACTTTTAAATACTCTAGGAACAACAAGTAGGCCTGCAGAGCGAGAGCGGAGCGCTCTAATAGGGTGATATGGTACTACAAGGTCATTAAGATAAGATGGGGCCTGATTATTTAAGACCTTGTATGTGAGGAGCAGGATTTTGAATTCAATTCTGGATTTAACAGGAAGCCAATGAAGGGAAGCCAAAACAGGAGAAATATGCTCTCTCTTTCTAGTCCCTGTCAGGACTCTTGCTGCAGCATTTTGGATTAGCTGAAGGCTTTTCAGTGAGTTTTTTGGACATCCTGATAATAATGAATTACAGTAGTCCAGCCTGGAAGTAATAAATGCATGAACTAGTTTTTCAGCGTCACTCTGAGACAGGATATTTCTAATTTTAGAGATGTTGCGCAAATGGAAGAAAGCAGTCTTACATATTTGTTTAATATGTGCGTTGAAGGACATATCCTGGTCAAAAATGACTCCAAGGTTCCTCACCGCGTTACTGGAGGCCAAGGTAATGCCATCCAGAGTAAGAATCTGGTTAGATACCATATTTCTAAGATTTTCAGGGCCGAGTACAATAACCTCAGTTTTATCTGAATTAAGAAGCAGAAAGTTAGCGGCCATCCAGGTCTTTATGTCTTTAAGACATTCCTGCAGTTTAACTAATTGGTGTGTGTTATCTGGCTTCATGGACAAATAGAGCTGGGTGTCATCTGCATAGCAGTGAAAATGTATGCTATGTCTTCTAATGATACTGCCTAAGGGAAGCATGTATAATGTAAACAGAATTGGTCCTAGCACTGAACCCTGTGGAACTCCATAATTAACCTCAGTGTGTGAAGAGGACTCTCCATTTACATGCACGAATTGGAGTCTATTAGATAGATATGATACAAACCACTGCAGCGCAGTACTTGTAATACCTACAGCATGTTCTAATCGCTCTAATAGGATATTATGATCAACCGTATCGAACGCTGCACTGAGGTCTAGCAGGACAAGCACAGAGATGAGTCCACTGTCAGAGGCCATAAGAAGATCATTTGTAACCTTCACTAAAGCTGTTTCTGTGCTGTGCTGAGCTCTGAAACCTGACTGAAACTCTTCAAATAAACCATTCCTCTGCAGATGATCTGTTAGCTGTTTGACAACTACTCTTTCAAGGATTTTTGATATGAAAGGAAGGTTGGAGATTGGCCTATAATTAGCTAAGACTGCTGGGTCTAGAGATGGCTTTTTGAGTAAAGGTTTAACTACAGCCAGCTTGAAGGCCTGTGGTACATAGCCGATTATTAGAGATAGGTTGATCATATTTAAGATCGAAGAATTAATTAATGGCAGGACTTCTTTGAGCAGTTTTGTAGGAATGGGGTCTAAAAGACACGTTGATGGTTTGGAGGAAGTAATTATTGAAGTTAACTCAGAAAGATCAATTGGAGAAAAAGAGTCTAACTTAATATCAATGGTACTAAGAGTAGCTGTAGATAATATTACATCTGTGGGATGATTATTGGTAATTTTTTCTCTAATGATAAAAATTTTATTTGTGAAGAAGTTCATGAAGTCATTACTAGTTAACGTTAAAGGGATGGTTGGCTCAAAAGAGCTCTGACTTTTTGTCAGCCTGGCTACAGTGCTGAAGAGAAACCTAGGGTTGTTCTTATTTTCTTCAATCAGTGATGAATAGTAAGATGTTCTGGCTTTGCGGAGGGCTTTCTTATAAAGCAGCAAACTATTTCTCCAGGCTAAATGATGATCCTCTAGATTTGTGACACGCCATTTCCTCTCCAGATTACGAGTCATCTGCTTTAGGGTACGTGTTTCAGAATTATACCACGGAGTCAGGTACTTCTGATTTGAGGCCTTAGTTTTCACAGGAGCTACAGTATCCAGAGTCGTACGTAGTGAGGAGGTGAAATTATTAACAAGATAATCGACCTCTGTTGGGGTAGCGTTCAGATAGCTGCTTTGCTCTGTGTTGGTACAGGGCATTGGAGATGATAACAGTGGGTGGATTATATTCTTAAACTTGTACAGTAAAATAATAAGTCCAGTAAGTGCACATAGTAAAAGTGAGGGAAATCGCTTTGTTTGGTTTGTTTGAAAGAAAAAATATATAGTATTTGCATTAAAAATCCCATATAGGTCGGGCTCTATTTAAAATTGTTAGTTTGTTCATTTACTTTACAGCCTCTGGACATGGCTGAGCACTTGGCAATAGCAGAAAGGAAGAACTCCTTTTTTTTAACAGGAACAGAGTTGTGGCTAAGGGAGGAGCAACAATCTGCCTTTTTCATTTTTTAACATCTCATGTGCCAGATTTTTATGCCAACATCTTACTGCTGGGGCTCAGGTTTTTCCCTCTTTAGCATTAAGTAGACTTTCTGCCAGCGGGCCCAAACAAAGAGCCATGCAAACGTAGTGACTTTAAATTGAAAGCTACCTACATATGTTTACTAATTATGGTAGGTTATATCAATGTTTAATGTATGAAAATGGGGTTAACCATGATTCAGTGCTCTTTCTTTACTGTATGCTTGAAGCTGGAAATAATCTTTATGTCGTCTGTGTGCAGTGAATCCAGGAGGCTGGGCTCCTGCCTCTGTGCTCAGGGCCGTGGCTAAGAGGGAGTACCCCAAGTTCCTCAAACGCTTCACCTCTTACGTCCAGGAAAAAACTGCTGGCAAACCCATCTTATTCTGAAGCACACAGGCAAGACATCACACACAAGTGTTCCAATGTTTTGTGTGTGTGTTTTTTACCACTGAATACTTGTTGAATACAAATGCAACAAATCAACACAAAGCATCTCCATTTTTTTCAGTGTTGAAACGCAAGGCCAGAACTTCACCTGAAGCTTTAAGCACACACTGTAAGCAAATTGTCAGCTGCTCTGTTGTCCTCAACAGAATTTATTAAAGTTCCCCTCAAAAAGGGGTTAAAGGGCTCCCACCCTTCCTGATTTCTGAATTCAAATAAAAATATGTTGACCTCAAATAATATAATCTCTGAAATGGGACTTCATTTAGAAAATGATGGCCTGCAGTCATTCAGACTTAAACGATTGTAACCCAGAAAGGATTTCTTGAGAGATACCCGGCCAGCTGTGAGGCAGTTAGTTCTTGTCCCTGCAGCAGCACTTAATGCTATCTTTAACGCTATCAGGTTGTCTCTGTTTAGAGAGAACAAATGATATAAATCTATGTTCTGTAAGGTTGTAAAAATAAACAGAAATGTTAGATAATTGAAATTAAATATTCAGCTCTGGTTTGATGTTTATTTTTTCAAATACCTAACTCGTACATTTACAGCTTTCCTTTAAGCTGCTCACATTTCCTAGTAAAACAACATGAATGATTTGAGCCAACTGTAATCTTTTCTAAAGGTTACAGAGGTCCAGAGGGCTGTCATTCACACATGACCCCTATGACATTAAAACTTGATCTGACTTGTGCTCTCTGATGAAGACGCCTCTTTTTGGTTCTGAAGGAGGGACAGGACATCATGTACGTTACCTGTATGGCTTTATAGTTACATCACTGTTAATATGTTGGAGTGTCTTTGAACATATTTCAAGTGTTTCATGAATTGTAATTAGTGACATTAGCATTTTTGCTGAAGATCTGCAAAGCTTTTTTTTTTTTTTTTTTTAACTTGAGCCCAAATGCCTTAGTTTTCCAGCAAACTGTAGATCCAGACTTGGATAAAGAGGGTGCTCTTAGTGCACCCTTTGAAATCACTAGTGAAGTGCCTCATGGCTATGCTCCCCTTGTTAATGTTTAATTAAAGCTTGAATGAACCATGTGATATGTTACAGAAGGCTGGCAGGATGTTTTCACAAGTATTCTGAAGATTTCTGAATCAAATTTGGATTAATTTTACTAGAAGCCATCAACTTTTCTGTCAGTATTTCTGGGATTTGTTACAAAATTAATCGGTTAAAATGTCTTTGTATCATGTATTTTCTGTCTGAAGATGTCGATTGTACATGTACAGGACTGTTAAGTCTATAGAGTTAAGTAAGACTCTGCTTAGCTTAAGTAAAGTTTTTCTTATTAGTGACGCACCAAAATATCGGTACCTCCTGATATTGGCCTTGTTGGCTGATATAGTGACGTCATTTGCCGATATTTTCCCGTTATAGAACGCGGTGTGATGAAGAGATCCATGACTTTAAAATGGGTCGGTTCTTTTTATAATTGTTTGTTTCCCTGGGCAGAAGGGGAATAAATAACCAAAAAGACAAACTGCTGGCACCAACCATTGCTGTTGGCCATATTGTTTTTGGTTCACAAGAAGTGCATCCCTGTTTTGTTTTGTTTTTTTCTAGGAACAGTTTTCATGCAATACACTGCTAAACATTTAAGTAAATGTAAAAATGTAAATGTTAAAAGCCAAGTTCTTTTTGTCAAGCACACAGGATGGATAAAGATTTCTTTTCCCTACAAGCTTCAAATTTAAGATATCAGTATTGTTGCCAGGGTACTTTTTTTTTTTTTTTTTTTTTTAAGTTGCATTTTCACCTGTTGAGAGCATAGTGTTTTTTTTTTTTCTTTGTTTTTCTGGGGTGGTGTCATTGGCAGATTTGTAGCTGTTTCAGGCTTCACTCAAAAGCATTTAATTTTTTTCAAGCTCTTTGCTGAAAAATGTTGGCGATATAAAATGATGCTCAGCCACGCAGCTAAGAGTAACAACACCATGCTGAAGCTCATTCACCTAAAACAGGCATTTGTAATACAGGTTTGTCAAATCCGAATGTAATTTGATTTTTTTTTTTTTTTTTGGTAAATCTGTTTATACTTATGCTGTGGGATCAACTTATAAATGTACTGTGATAACATGGCTCTGCCCTGTTTTTAAAGTGGAATAAATAAGTTTATCCTCCAGTTTGTATTGTTTGGGGTCATTTGTTGCCATTTTTTGTATTTTGTATGTGTATAACATAATTCTGTTGGCTCCATAATGTAGTGGGTTACACATTTGCCTAACAAGTGAAAGAGTCCTGATTTGATTCTTGGAGGAGACACTAAATCCCTTCGGGGTTGTATGATGAAGGGCATCCACTGCATTTAAAAAACAAACTGCCCATTTGAACATAAAATTACTTTTCATTTCAAATGAATAAACTATGTGCATAGAATCACCAGTTATTAAAATAACTTAGCTTTACCCCCATATTAGGTTTTTAAAAAGCTTTTTCTTTTCTCCTCCTGGAAGTCTAATGCTGTCTTCTTTACTGTGTAAGAATAGATTTCATGTCAGGCTTCTTTAAGTGCCTCGTCTCTCTCTTAAGCCTGTATTTGACTCAGTTTGTTCATCTGCTAACTGGAAAAGGCCCCAAGTGTTGATTCCAGTCTTGTTAATGTTAAAGAAAGACAAACACGGTATTGTCAACAAAAACTTGTCATTTATTTTTTTAAATAAGACAGTTAAGTTTACTTTTATCATAATTGGTTATTCTAAAGTGTGCAGCGCAAGGCTCAATTTCTAAAACATACTGTATGTAAGGGCACTTCTGAGTGTCACTGCTTTCTGAAAATGAGCAGGACCTGCAGTCAGTGATAATTTATACCCAGTCCTTCAGTTCCACAGATGACAGTGTACCGTAAAGGTTTAATTATTATGGCTTCCAATTTTCCTCAAACTTGTAGAAGTAGTTGATCAGAATCTGAACCAAACACATCCTTCTGCTGGCAACAGCTTCATTCATTGAAGCGAGAATTCCAACACCCACGGGCAATCTACAGTATACACAGTATACAGTAGCACCTTCACTCAGGGAGGGATGAGCATATCTACGTAGTGGTGCCTACAACACTGGTAAAAACACATTTGCACATAAAGTTGACTTTCAGAACCTGAGCACAAGCTGCCCACTACACTCTCTCAAGCAAGCTTTTGATAAATGCAAAGATCCATTTGTCCCAAAAAATAAAAACGATGATGATGACTGCATGAGGATCTCATTTCATTCAGCTCATGTAAAAGCCATTCGGACATCCCATCCATCCTTTGCGACCCATCAGAGGCACAGGACTCTTGTAACTTGTGCAGCACGATGGATTTTACTTGTCTAAACACCATCAGTCTCTTGCACTTCTCTCAAAGATCAGTAGCAGAATTAACAGGTTCTCAAACAATATTACAAAGTTCAGATGCAGAAAAATGGCACAAATTAACAACCAAAACTTAAGGCCTCAGCTCACAAACCAGTGAGGTAATAAAACAAAGCAAGCACATGTTGGCTCTGTTCATTAACACTCTGATATCTGGATGTCCACAGGTTCGCTTTTAGAACCGCATCACGACGGCCCATCGATGTTAGTGTCACGCCGTATTCTCTGAACACAGGTTTGTTTTCGATCTAAGAGACAAAAAAAGAGAATTTCAAAGTGGACACAATAAAACACTAACAGATATCAACAAAGGAAAACTTAAACGGTGATACATAAGTATGGGCTATTTTGGATGCACTTTGGAAAAACCAGACTTCAAAACATTTTTTAGGAACAAAATGTAGAGACTCTGGATTTTACATTTGAAAACAAGAGACTTTAAAGATATGACAAAACCTCATGTGGCATGTCATGTGATCTGTGTATATCAGGTGATTTTGTAAGTGAGAGGGATGTTACATGTAGTTTTAGACATTTAAATGCACAAAAAGGTTTTTGAAAGAAAAAAAATTGCCTGATTTGTGATGTTAAATTTAAGTGTGTGTAGTAAACAATCACCTTTTTTCCAGGTTTGGATGCATTTGTTAAAAAAAAAAAGTTTTACTTGTGGTCAAATTGCTTCGTATTTCTTTGTGGATTGGAGCACACATTTGTGAGGCCTTTGTAATCCTTTTGAGGCAAAAATATATCCTTCTAATAAGTAAACTGAATTTCTTTGATAACTTATCCTGGAGGGCTAATTGTAAAAACTACACAACGTATTCATTTAGCCGAATACACAATTGTGATCACTCAGTCTTCACTATGAAGCTCTGACAGTGACGAGTCCGTTGACTTTACACGGGCAGCCTGTCCACGTTTTTGATTGGTCAGATGCTGACAGCAACACACCTTTCACAATAACATTCACACAGCTGTATTGGGAAACTCTGGTTTGACTAATTGGATTGTGGTTAACCACCTTCGTGTGAATGCTTTGCTCTCTGTCAGTCAGGGTAAGTAAAGCCATATAATGAAAGGAGATGCTGGTTATGGTACGCTTGCTTCTTAGAACAGACATGTCAACTCATTTTCCTAAAAAACACACGACATGAAAATAAAACGGCACAAATTCTCAAATCTGACCAGGCATTGCTGTAAAAAACCCAAAAGAATGAGACATCTCACCTGTTGTGGGTCATGTGGCTCTTGACTAGGTGTCCAGCAGCGAGAGCAGCCATCAGGGAGAGCTCTCCTGCCAGAACAGTGGCACAGACTACACGGGCCAGCTGACGGGCATTGTCACCTGGCTGGTTGGGATTGCTAACACCAAGCATCTGCAGGTACAGAGGTTTGGTGTTAGAGGGGAAAAAATATCCTAAAAACGCATCAACAAATGGCAGCTATGTTACATGTAGTTGAGACTACCTGCAGACAGGCCTGCTGTGGCGACAGGTTGGTGCCTCCTCCCACAGTGCCGAGCTCTATAGAAGGCATAGTGCAACTGATGTACAGGTCCTCCCCCCCTGGACCGACAGCCTCCATCTGAGTAATGCAGTTAGAGCTTCCCACTGTCTGAGCTGGGTCCTTAACCGCAACACAAACAAATACTTGTTCTTTAATAATATGTCTTTTTGTTGGATCATATACCATGCCACAGACATAATGTTTCACTATTTAAACCTTTTTTTAAATGTATTTATTTTATTTTTTTGTGTTAATTTAAGGTTCTATTACTTGTCCACAGGCAATGTAGATAGCAGCGACAATGTTGGCAGCATGAGCATTGAAGCCACCTATACTGCCAGCCATGGCTGACCCCACCAAGTTCTTGTTTATGTTCAGGTCCACCAGAGCAGCTGTGCTGCTCTTCAGCACCTGGGGAAACATTAAAGGGTGATTTTACAAACTGCAGAAAAACAGAAAAACTGGAGGGGAAGAAACTGTGGCCGCTGTCATTAGATTTCTGTCAGGATCCAGCTTTGAATTGTTTTTACCTCTCTCACAACTTTAGCAGGAATGGTGGCCTCGCATACAGCAGACTTGCCTCGGCCCAGAATCCAGTTGATTGCGGCAGGCTTCTTGTCTGTGCAAAAGTTGCCACTGAGCGAAAGCACCTCTACGTCTGGATGCTGCTGCTGGAGTACATGCAGAGCATGCTCAGTGCCCTGAAGAAAAAGACAGAAAGCACTCAGCACTGAAGTCAACATTTAAATAACAAGACCGAATTACAGAAGACTTCTCATACCTTCGAGAGCATGTTCATACCCATGGCATCGCCTGTTTGAGACTGGAAGCGAATGTATAGGTTTCTGCCAGCTATGCCCACCAACAATTTCTCCAGACGAGCAAACCTACAAAGAGTACTCACTAGTTATCATCTGTGTACCAAAAACACAGTCATCAATCAGTCATAGCTCTTCCACTGACCTGCTGGTCTCATCAAACGCCTCTTTAATCATGCTAAATCCGTCCGAGGTCTCAAGCCAGACTTTGACCTCTGCAGCCCGGCACGCTGAGGGCAGCCTGACCAGAGGACCCCTGGTCATGCTGTCAGCTAGAATCCGGCTGATGCAACCCCCACTCAGCTGGACAGGAAAGAAAACACTGTCAGCAGGGAGCACACACAGAAATAACAGCAGCCAGAGTTAGATACAATAATTTTCCATCGCCGTGAGGATGACCTTTTTTATGACCTTACATCCTCTAAAACTGGCTGCATATAGGAGGGCGATAAAAGTCCAAATCAGTTTCACTACCTGCCAATGAGCCATACCATTTTAGTTTTGGTTCATAAATTGTTTGGGGTTTTTTACCCAAACCACACTTTATGTTTTTAGATTTAGGTTAGTTTTTAAAATAACCATCTTTCTTGAGCATTGTAGTGACATCACACAGACCCAATAATTAAGGGCAAAGTGCACAACACCTCTCCAGGGTTTTGCCACAATGACTCACATGCACGGATTCGCTAAGTAAAAACAACATCAACTGAACTCCCAAGCCTAGCAATTAATTACTCACCTTATCAGCTGAGACCATTTATAGAGGATGGACAATAGCCACACTGATATCAAAAATCTAGTTTTATGCTGAGTGCTTTCACAATTGCTGCCTTGATGTTTTGAAATGACTCAGTCAGAAGAGAGCCACACCACAACCTATAAACTGCTTTAATCTCTTTTTTTTTTGACTGCAATGGAAACCTGCAACTGAAGCTAATAACTCCTCAGGAAAGTCTTTACTGAGGTCACAGATCAACTAGACAATCAGATTCACTGCCACCTGCTGGTCATTAGACAGAACGCAGATTAAAGGCCCTCGCACTTTGGCTTATCAAGACTTGTGACTTATTCACAAGTGGCCAGACATCAGACATTATATTCCTGGCACGCCACAAATTTACACATGACTTTCTGGTCAGTGATGTTTCCTCCGCCCAAAAACTGAAGTATTATTTACTACATATAGAGTTTTTTAAGTCCATGCTAACTGAACCACATAACCTTCTATATTATTAATCTTTCTTGACTGCCATTGCCAAATTCTATGACTTGTCAGTTTTTCCATGAATCTACAAACCCTGTAGATTTATTTATTTGCATCTACTGAAAAGATAGTTACTCTTCCCTCAGGGCTCCACACGAGACACACTTACAAAAAGTGCCCTGCATCCTCGGTTGGCGCTGGCTACCAGGCAGCCTTCTGTGGTGGCCAAAGGAACATAAAACTCCTTCTTGTCCAACAGAAGAGGGCCAGCCACTCCCACTGGCACTGGCATGTAGCCAATGACATTCTCACAGCAAGTACCCATCACCTAAAAGGCAAAGACAACACAAACTAAGCACAACTAAGAACAGAGTAAAGGAAAAAATGAACATAAAAACATTTGATTTAAAAAAAAAAAAAAAAAAAAAAAAAAAAAAAAATTATATATATATATATATATATATATATATATATATATATATATATATATATATATATATATATATATATATATATATATGATTTAAAACTGACAACTGAAGATAAACATTTTTCCCAAGAATAAACAGGACTACACTTTAAAAGGACTGTCAGTACCTGTGAGTAGTTGTAGTCTTTGTAAGGTAGAGAAGCCAAGGCAGTGGGAACAGGAAGTTTGGATGATAACAGTTCTCTCCTGATGGCCACGCCCCTCTCTGGAGTCTCAAGGACACCTTCAAGTTTATAATTCATAATCTTGCGCAGGGTTACAAGATTCATCACCTCTGCATCACTCAGCAAATGGGCACCTCTCTGGAAAGAATCGTGGGCAAAACAGTGATATTTTTGAAGAATCTGAGGAACACAGAACATCATATATCTAGCTTTGTATTGTGCTTCCAGTATAACCTGACAACTTACCTGAGAATCTGAGAGGATGGCCATACATTCCTCCAGACTTCGGGGCTCCGACGTACAAACACTTGGAGGAGCACATTGTGTCTGAGCAAGAGAATCCCCAGAAGATGTACCACAAAATGCATTCTGAATCACATCTGCAGCAGAGGAATCACATGAAAAAACACAGCAGTTAGATCATCTTCATCACTGGGTACACGCGTTATCAAAGCTAGAAGCACCCGCTACGAGTCTCACCCTCTTCTCTAAATGATATGTCAGCTTCAGAGGAAAGTTTCACGTCTGAAGCAGCTGCTAAAGAGGTAGGGATGGTTGCCAAAACACTATTAGATGTCTTCTGGGGTTTCAGGGCTGGGAGGGACCTCATGCAGCAGTCCTCTGTCACCCAGGGCTTCGGACTGGGAGTGGAGCTTATAATGGTACTCTTGAGTGAAAGCGAGGACTCTGTCTCTGCTTGCTCAAAAAATACATACTTTACGGCCAGAATCAGAGCAAGACCGAGGGTTATCACCTGTTCCAGGTCGATACTGGAGAGAGAAAAAGTCATATATCAGTGGACGCAGGAATCAATAATACAAACATTGCAATATTCCATGGTTTACCTGGTGAGCTTAAGAGGCAATATGGTGCTAGGAGAGTCCAGTCTCTTTGCTACAGGCCCTTCCACTGTGCGGTTTTGACCTGAATGTTCAGCTGTCAGTCGAGTGTGAGCATGAACCAAAGCCAATCCCAGAGACTGAAAGACAACATCACACAGGCATCATCGTTCAGACCTAAAAATGCTTTATAATACACAATGTTGAAGACTAATCTAAATAAACATCCCCACCATAGATGATGGGAACTCACCATTATGATTTTAACCCTTTGAGTCACAGGATTGGGCTTGTTATCCTCTTCCTCAGCTAGCACACGGGAGAAGTGGCTCAGCTGCCAGATGGGGCGCCCCTCACGACTCTCCCTTGACAGCTACACACAAATATGCAGGACCACAAAAAATATTAATAAAAAAATATATATCACAGTTAAACTCTAGCAACTTGTTTCCTTATCTTATCTGTGTTTATTTCTCCAAATTGTTGCATGCACATCTCACCTCCAGCACCAGAGAGACACAGGCAGGGAAGAACGTCATGAAGACAAAGTAATTGGCCAGAACAGACATGCAGCCAAAACAACACATGATCTCCAACTGAGGCACACCTAGAAAAAAGGAAGAAACACAGCTGACTTCTGCTTTTCTACTCGATCAAGCATAACCACAATATTTCTAACACACAGAGCATCACTGATGATGCTTATAGGTGGAGAAACAGCAGTAATCCTTACCAGACATGGTTCCGATTCCTATAACCAGACACTCAACCACAGCATCCAGGGTGAATGTTGGGCCCAGGATGGCCATGCCGTGAGAAATGTTCTCCCTCACCTCCTCCTATTCCCAACACACAAGACCAATTCGTTAGTTAAGGATGCTTTACACTTATGTCCCCCATATGAATAAAGCCACATTTCATACATATGGTAAGACCAAATATGTGTGAAATTACCTGAGAGTTTGAGCTGAGGGCAAATTTAGCCAACGCACAGGCTCTAGACAGGTCAATAAGCAGGAGGAAAAAGGGCAGCGCTTCACTGCAGGGAGAGCAGACAAGTGTCAGCCAGGGAGTGACCTGGAATACTTTCCTTCAGTGTCATCTTACAATTACAGATCAGTGAACTTAATCTTACAGCTGAATTAAATCCTTGTCTCTAATGCAAAGGAGCTGCAGAGCTTCAAATGTATTGCCCTAAAATTGTGAAACAATGTGTACATCACCCTGCTGGTAAATGTTAACTATTTTGTCTACCTGATCTCACTAGCACATTAGCTGCCTCTTATCCTGCTACTACCAACTGTGTTAGCTACGCAACTAGTTTTAACATGGATTAGTGATTTAAAAAAACCCCTCTCACTAACAATCATTTGCAGAAAGAAGGCCTCCCCTATAGTCAACACAGAAAAAGTAATAACTTTTGACAACAAAGTAAGCTGGCAGCAAGTTAAAGCTCTGTAAGATCAGCCTCTTCTGAGGAGGAAGTACAGTGTAATGTAACATCAGTCTAACTGAAACTCTTTGCATAACCTCGAACAGGGACAACATGTATATCCTTATCCTTACTTATTTTCTTACTTAGATTTATTATTGCTCATTAATAACACAAAGGTGTTTCTTACTGGATTAACTATGTTAATCAACAGAATAATAATTTAATAGAATACTTAATTGCTAAAATAATCCACTGCCTATGTACACTCTCAATATGTCACAGACCACTTTAAGAACCACTCTCCTAGCGTATATGTGAGTCCATTGGAAACACTTACTTCAGACCTGTCAGCTCCTTCCCAAAGAAATGGATGACGACTGTACTGAAGACAAAGCTGGAAAATACTGTAAATAATCCAGCAATACCTGGAGACGGAGGAGAAATGGAATGTTGGTGTATTTTTATGATAAATTTGCTAGCCAGTCATTTGTTTTTCAGTCTAAATGAAAAGCAAAGAAACAAACCAACCCAAGTAGTTTGGGGTTAAAAATGTAATACATTAAAATCATGTTCTATATTAAATCCACTGACAACATTTTATGGCAATTCAAACAGCTGAAGCTGGAAAGTAGTAAAAGAAAAACTGTGGCCACTAATGAGTGGTGATTATACAGCCAAAACAAATCTGTATGATGTGAGAAGAAGTGTTTACTACTGTCCAAAACTGGGGGAAAAAAACCCAACAAACATCTCATGATACTGACCTAGAATATATTTGGATCCAAGCTGTCTGAGATTCTTGAACTGGAAATAAATATAAATAATGGCCATGCACCGAGTGACTGTCAGAATAACTGCATCACTGCTCTGGATTTTCTGCAAGAAAAAAAAAACAGACATTAGTGTAGACCCTCAGGGGCGATCGTGGCTCAAGAGTTGGCAGTTGGTCTTGTAATTGGAAGGTTGCTGGTTCGAGCCCCGGCTCGGACGTTGTGTCGTTGGGCAAGACACTTCACCCGTTGCCTACTGGTGGTGGTCAGAGGGCCCGGTGGCCCCAGTGTCCAGCAGCCTCGCCTCTGTCAGTGCGCCCCAAGGCAGCTGTGGCTACAATGTAGCTTGCCATCACATGTGTGTGAATGTGTGTGAATGGGTGAATGACTGAATGTAGTGTAAAGTTCTTTGGGGTCCATAGGGAGTAAGTAAAAGCGCTATACAAATACAGGCCATTTACCATTTTACAAAACTCCGACAACATTTCTTAGAGAGTGCCACACCAGCCTCACCTCCTCCTCAACTTTGGGGCATTGGTTCCACTTGCACATCTGGTTGCTTGTTGCCAGGCTGTTCATAGACACGAAGCATACTGTCAAAGCCAGGGTCCCCACGATTACCTCCCATGGGTGCGAGGCCACCAGCAACCCATGAAGTCTAAATAGACGTGCCAACATGGTCTCAGGATATCTTCCTACTACACAAGATCCCAGAATCACCTGCGTTACAAGAACATTGTCCAGTCACTGGTAGTTAGCAAGTCTGACTTCTGTACGGCTTTAAAATCAAAATGCAGCTTGTGTGATGATGGCGAAATATAGTGAAAGACGATCGTCAAGTTTAATATACACACTCGGTCGCCGCAGTGCTGTCAAAAGGATTTAAACAATAGGATTCACAAAGGTATCATTACTCCTGGTTAGCATTACCTAGATGTTAACACACTGAGGCTATATTAGCGCAGCTTAGCTAATGCTAGTTACCGTAACATCGGTCAACATTAGCTACGCTGACTAATTTTACAGCCTGTCACCAAAATAACTTAATCCCCCTGGCTCATTACATTTTAAGTGCTACTCTGCATTATACGGAAACCTGTAAACATACAAAGAGTTTCTTCGTGGTCAGAGAGTCCTTTCCATAGCGACAGTGCCCTTCCCACAAATCGCTTAGCCTGCTACATTGCCTGATCTGATGTAATGAAACTAATATGGCGATCCGGAAATACTGACGTCAATCCGCTTGTGAAGTCCTGACGTATGAACCCTGCTTCCGGCTCCAAGCTCCTGCTGAGTTAATAGAGGCTGTTGCCGTTATACCGTTTAGTAGTTTAGTAGTACAGTGTATCTTATTTTATTTAACACAAACAAGCCCTCAAGAATAATCAGTGGTCGTTGTCTGCATCTGTGGCTTTTATCAGCGCTGTTCATGTGGATCACGTCTCTGCTTTTTTTCATTCAAAGACGAAGGTAGTGGCCTACTTTTGCCCAGCGAGATTTTTTTTTAAAAAAGTATTTGTCCGCTTCCTGATTTCTTAGTAATCAAATAAATATTAGACAAAGATAATCTAAGTAACCAAAAATGCAGTTTTTAAATTATGATTTCATTTATTTATGGGAAAAGAGTTATTCAAACTTACCTGGCCCCATGTAAAAAAAAAAAAAAAAAAAGCTTCCTAAACCCAATAACTGGGTGATAACAATGACAATGGCAATGTGGAAGAATCTTAGCCCACTGGTCTGTATAATTGTTTAAATTCACCTACATTAAAGGGTTTGGAGCTTAAATAACCTGTTTAATGTCACACCAAAGATTTCCATTCGTTTTTGAGTCCAGACTTTCTTTAGGTCACTTTAAAACCTTCATTCTATTTATTTATTTATTACTGCGGTATTTTGGATCTTTGTCCTGCTGCATAACCCAAGTGTGCTTCAGCTTTAAGGTAGAAACTGATGGCTGGACATTCTCCTTTTGCAGTTTCTGGTAAAGAGCAGAATTCATGGTTCCATCAATTCACCCAGGTCCTTAAGCAGCAAATGATGCCCAGACCATCACACTACCACCACCATGTTTGACTGTTGATATGATGATCTTTTTCTGAAATGCTGTGTTAGTTTTACCCCAGATGTAACGGGACTCAAACCTTTCAAAAACTTCTCATCCTTTCAAAAACCACTTTTTCTCATCCGTCCACAGAATATTTTCCCAAAAGTCTTGGGGATCATCAAGACATTTTTTTGTAAATGCGAGACTAATCTTTGTGTTATTTTTAGTCAGCAGTGGTACTTTCCTTGGAACTTTCCCATGGATGCCATTTTTGATCAGTGTCTGTCTTATTGTTGAATCATGAACACTGACCATACGTGAGAGTAGCCTGCAGTTCTTTAAATGTTTTTCTGGGTTCTTCTGTCTTTCCAAGCATCCATTGAATGGACAGATAACATCTGATAACATCCAAAGAGAGGACATTTGGGTAGCATTTCTGCCTTAATAAATGAAATCATAATTTAAAAAAATATCATCCATTCATTCTTTTCCACTTATCTTTGTCAGGATCACCCATCCCAGCCACCATATCACCAGTCTGTTGCACATCTAACACATAGAGACAGACAACCATTCGCACTCACATTCATGAGTTACCAATTAGAATTACCAATTAACCTAACCCCACTACTGCATGGCTTTGGACATGTGTGGGAGCTGGAGTGCCCAGAGAGAACCCACTCTTACACAGAGAGAACATGCAAACTCCACACAGAAAGGCCCCAACCAGGTGGTGGAATTGAACTCAGAACCTTCTTGCTGTGAGGCAACAGTGCTAATAACCACACTGCTCCATTTAATTTTAAAAACTGCATTTTGTATTTACTTGGATTATGTCTGTATAATATTAAATTTGGTTTGAGTGCGAACATTTATGAAAAAACAAAGCTATGGAATCAGGAAGGAGGTAAATACTTTTTCACAGAGCTGTAGCTAGATGCTGAGTTGTCTAATACGAGTTTTTTTTTCTCATTCATTGCCTTCATTTGCCTACAAAGACTGCCTCAACATTTTTTGATCAAATTACTCCTTACGTAATTACTTACCTACTTACTGAATCTGTCATAATCGACTTTTAGTCCAAGGATATTTTGTGAATAAGGCCCTTGATCTAGCTGCTTGAATCAAGCTTCAAGACCTGAAATATTTGTGTTTATATTGTGCTCACATAGTGGTCACTCCTACATAAAGCTGTGCTTATGTATGAAAACCTGGAGCCAGGCTGGGAACTTGGCAGAGACAGAGTGTCCTTTCACAGTGTGCAGAAGGTGGCTCTTGGATAGGTTTACAGCAGTCTAACAGCATTTTTTTCTTTTTCTTTTTTTCTTTTTTTTGTTGGCCCAACCCTCCAGCTCCTGTTATGGCTCCTAATCTGACTTTTCTTCTTATATACAACACTAGCAGGAATATTTTCCATCCAAAGGTCTCATTATTAATTTGCATCCAGTATACAGGGAGTGCAGAATTATTAGGCAAGTTGTATTTTTGAGGAATAATTTTATTATTGAACAACAACCATGTTCTCAATGAACCCAAAAAACTCATTAATATCAAAGCTGAATGTTTTTGGAAGTAGTTTTTAGTTTGTTTTTAGTTTTAGCTATTTTAGGGGGATATCTGTGTGTGCAGGTGACTATTACTGTGCATAATTATTAGGCAACTTAACAAAAAACAAATATATACCCATTTCAATTATTTATTTTTACCAGTGACACCAATATAACATCTCCACATTCACAAATATACATTTCTGACATTCAAAAACAAAACAAAAACAAATCAGCGACCAATATAGACACCTTTCTTTGCAAGGACACTCAAAAGCCTGCCATCCATGGATTCTGTCAGTGTTTTGATCTGTTCACCATCAACATTGCGTGCAGCAGCAACCACAGCCTCCCAGACACTGTTCAGAGAGGTGTACTGTTTTCCCTCCTTGTAAATCTCACATTTGATGATGGACCACAGGTTCTCAATGGGGTTCAGATCAGGTGAACCAGGAGGCCATGTCATTAGTTTTTCTTCTTTTATACCCTTTCTTGCCAGCCACGCTGTGGAGTACTTGGACGCGTGTGATGGAGCATTGTCCTGCATGAAAATCATGTTTTTCTTGAAGGATGCAGACTTCTTCCTGTACCACTGCTTGAAGAAGGTGTCTTCCAGAAACTGGCAGTAGGACTGGGAGTTGAGCTTGACTCCATCCTCAGCGGCTGCACGCTTGACTTTTCTCAGTTCATGGGCAGTTATTTTGCGCCTTGGTTTTTCCACACACTTCTTACGACCCTTTTGACTATTTTGAATGAAACGCTTGTTGTTCGATGATCACGCTTCAGAAGCTTTGCAATTTTGAGACTGCTGCATCCCTCTGCAAGATATCTCACTATTTTTGACTTTTCTGAGCCTGTCAAGTCCTTCTTTTGACCCATTTTGCCAAAGGAAAGGACACCTGATATAGGGTGTTGATGTCATTAGACCACACCCCTTCTCATTACAGAGATGCACATCACCTAATATGCTTAATTGGTAGTTGGCTTTCGAGCCTATACAGCTTGGAGTAAGACAACATGCATGAAGAGGATGATGTGGACAAAATACTCATTTACCTAATAATTCTGCACTCCCTGTAATCTTACAACATATTCACAGCCACAACATTATAATCATATAAACCAGCTAGGCGTAATTCCCTTTCACCTTTATTGTATTTAAAGAACATTTCTGAGCAGAAAAGACTGTAAGATAGTTAAAAAATGATTGTCCTTTCATCTTGTTGGATGTGGAAATTTCATATTTCCAACAAACAGTGTCAAACTCTTATGAGAACTTTTATGAGCTTTTCTTATATGAAAATATCGTGGTAGTGTTAAGCAACCACTGTTTGGTGATGACTGTAATAAATGGAAACAGTATTTGTTTTCCTCTCGCACATGCTCAGTGAAGCGAGGCTTATTCTCGGAAGACACACAGAGAGTGGGTGAGAGCGTGAGCAGATCCCGGTGGGGGTTTTAATTCTTCTTTTAATTTTTGAAAGTAATTTTTCTTTCATTTATAAATAGATTCATTGGTTTAAAAACAGCATTTGCATTGCATTTCATTTTCAATATTTGTTTCTAAAGTATAATAAAGCATGTGACTGGGTTTAATGGCTCTCTGTTAGTTGTGTCACATGTAAAACTAAAAAAAAAACAAAAAACGAAAGTGGTTTCCGGTGTCTCTTTCAGTTTCTTTGTGTTTTTGTTTTTTTAGGTTAGCTTCATAAAACCAACTTGAAGAGAGAAGAAACAAAAGACACACCTCAGACCAATATGCCTGCACACCTGCACGCTATGCTTTTTTTTTTTTTTTTTCAACAAATGCCTGGACTTTTGTTTTGCATGGTGTATTTAAGTATGACTTTCATGGCATTACTGATAATAATAACCAATCTGCATGACTTTGAGTTGACATTTATGACCCAGCAAAATCACCAATCTACATTCCAACCTGGCTCATATTAGTCACTCGTGTAGGTAGCATATAGAATTTTCACGTGTGTTTTAATAGGTTGATTATAGTTTAAATGCGTTTAAGCCAGTATCTTAGAATTCTTTTGAAGAATTAGTTTGCTTTTCTGTCATAAAGAGATAATCAGGATTGTGTTATTTCAGAACAAAGCCAAGTCACTGAACGACCGTCGTAGATTGATTTTTTTTTTATTCTTTCTCCACCCCCCACCCCCCAAAAACATAGAAATGACCTCACTGTTGAGTTTTCTCACACACCACCTCCAAGTTTTAAGTCTTGAGAGCTCCCACGATTGGTACAGCTCTCTTCCTTCTCACCCTTCCCTTAGTGAGTTCAGATGACTCCAGACACGGGGTTTTAATTCAAACTATTTTAACCAGGTTTGTTCAGGAAGCAGTCGTTTCAGTAAAGCGCATTTGCAGGGGAAACCATTTTTTATTTGCTCCTTCCCCCCTCTTAAAAAAAGTTTTGTTTTTTTACCTACTACAGAGACAAACCAATGATTACACACAAAACACGTCTTTCTGCTTTTTCTTGCTTTTCAGTTCGTTTCTTTCTTTCGGTTTTTTTTTTTTTTTACTTGAGCTGTAATTAGTTTCCTGAACCCCTCCCTCTTTTCCGGGTTATTTCTCTGTCCTGTGGTCCTCAGCTCAGCGCGGTTATGACAGCTTGTCGCGCTTCTTCTGAACACGGTTTCCACTGATTAACAACGTATAATCAGACATTCAAGTTTGCGTTGTCCACAGATGTCGCGACAGCAGTGTGGGAAAAGTGGAAGGGCAGGGAAGACGAATGCCCACTCTTTTTTCTGACAGGTAAGTTTTCATTCTTCCTTTTTTTCATTCTTCACTTTTGTGAGTCGAAGTTTTACTGTCGAAGCAGCGAAGACGGAACATTTGCATTGAACCCACGTTTTGACAACTTTCAGGTTTAAAAACTGCTTGCCAGGTCTTTTGGGGAGACCGGCACCAGCGTGAAGAGCAAGGTGAGGGCTTTTCACAGTATGGAAGGTATCCATCACATCTAAATTAGCTCTCCCGTTTGCTATATCATAGATGGCAACTGCCTCCCAATTTCACTTCTGTCTCTTTCTGTCTGCTTAAAGAGATGAGATCATATAAGCTATATATTCTGTGGTGTTCCGTTGTTTTTATTGAAGGTATTTGCAATGATAGTCTTCAAACAACAATAAACAGATCGCACGTTTAGAAGTTTGGAATAAGCTGTTTTGATCTTATTTATTTATTTATTTATTTATTATCGTCCACTCTGAATTGGATAACTCATTTTAACTTCTTTTCTAGTGTATATTCACGTCACCTTTGTGTTTTGGTCACTCTTTTTAAGGGCACACTTATAAATTTCAGACGAATATCTCCTGTTTTGAATCGGGAGATGTTGGGGTTTTTTTGTTTTGTTTTTTAAAACTAGGCCTATGAATTTTTAAAGCAAATGACAATGAGGCAACTATATCCATGTGAAATCTGTAAAACTAAATTTCCAAACGTAAAGGTATTTTTAATAGCAATTAGATGTCTCTCTGTGTGTTGTATACTTCTCATTATATAAAGAAAAAAAATCATATATGTCAGATCTGAATAAGACCCTGTTTTCTGTTTTATTTCGTGAATAATAACGTCCGCATATACAATAAAGAAATGCAAAATGTTACCTTTGTACTGTAGAAACTGTAAGTATTAAGATAAGATAAGATAAGATAAGACTTTATTAATCCCACAACGGGGAAATTTTTGCGTCACCTCAGCTCAGGTACAGATATATGAAGGAAATACAAAAACACAAATAAGTACAATCAATGAAAAAAAGTAAGATAATACACTATATTACAAGCGTACTTAGGAGTTGGTGAAATCTGATTCTGTGTTTCCTCAGAAATTCTTAAGTAAATAATTCTTGATAGAATTTTTATTTTATTTTTTTAAAACCAGAGAATTTATTGAACCTTCCCACCATTAAAAAAATCAATTGAATGTAAATTTACATATATATGTATGCATTTGTATAATTTTTGCCACATCTATTTATTGCTTAAAAATAAATTAAAATCAGTTTTGTTAGGGAAAAAGTGATGAAGTCTCACAAACTCATGTATCAAATCTTGTGCAATTGGCGTTACGAAGTGACACTTTCTTTCTTTTGGACACTTGTCACATTTCTATGAAGGTAACACAAGATAAGATAAGAAAAGATTTTTATTGTCACTGTTACCAGAACAATGAAACACAGTTGTCATCTCTCCATTGGCAGAATGGAGAGCACAGAGAATGTACACAAAAAGGATATGCACAAGTTGTATACACACACACATACATACATACGTACGTACGTACGTACGTGTGTGTGTTTATGTATGTTATACTGTAATAAATACAGTTTATAAATATAGTGCGAGTGTCCTTGAGTGTTAGCAGCACAGTTAACCTTCAATCAGGGTGTAGGTAGGGTACGTTTGACAGACTGTGGGTAGAAGCTTCTATTGAATCTGTTTGTCTTTGCAAGGCTTCACTGGATGTGCTAAAGTTATTGCAAAATAAACAAATATGGAGTAACCCTATTCTAAAAGAAACTGAACATTTTTTTAAGGTGGTTAGGTATTTCTGAAGAATAACATTATCAGTTGGGTTTATGTTCCTTCATGTTGTGTTTTCTCTCACTACAGAATGACCATGCGATGTTTATCGCTGCGACTAAGACGAAAGCAGTTCCTTCCTTCCCTCCTGTCATTGCTGACTATATCCATCCTGCTATTGGTCTGTGTCAAGCACAGCTACATCACTGAACCTTCACATATTGGTACGGACATGCAGATAATTCCCAAGTACAATATTGATTGCTCTGCTATTTATGACATGGACCCAGTGGAGGTGGGGAAATCTCTGCTGATCAAAAAGAAAGACGTTGTGGAGATTAAAGATGAAAGTCTAGCTTATCTTACCTCTAACTGTACTTTATTCAGAAAGTACAGGGGTTATGATAATGTGTGTGCCACAGAAGAGGAGCAAGACTTTCCTATTGCTTATTCTTTGGTTGTGCATAAATCTGCCTGGATGGTAGAGAGACTCATCAATGCACTGTACTCACCCAGTAATATCTACTGTATCCACTATGATCAAAAGTCCTCTGCTCAGTTCATATCAGCTATGGGGGGTTTGGCCCAGTGTCTGCCCAATGTCTTCATTACCAGCAAGAAAGAATCAGTATATTATGCAAGCATTAGCCGATTAAAGGCTGATCTCAACTGTCTGTCTGACCTTTTGGGTTCAGAAGTCAAGTGGAAGTATGTCATCAACCTCTGTGGCCAAGACTTCCCTCTCAAGTCCAACGTGGAGCTAGTGTCAGAACTAAAGCAACTGAATGGCAGAAACATGCTAGAGACGAGCCGACCCACACCAGCTAAGAAACAACGGTTCACCTTTCACTATGAGCTGAAAGATGCCAGCTTTGAATATCAAAAACTGCCAGTGAAAACAGAGTATGTAAAGAACCCACCACCACACAATATTGAGGTGTTCTCTGGAAATGCCTACTTTGTGCTTTCCCGGAAGTTCATTGAGCATATGAATGCCTCAGGTGTAGTGAAAGATTTTTTGTCCTGGTCAGAGGACACCTACTCCCCAGATGAACACTTCTGGGCAACACTTGTGCGACTGCCAGGTGTCCCTGGAGAGGTGGCTAGATCCAAGCCTGATATCACAGACCTGATGAGCAAAACCAGGCTGGTGAAGTGGCAGTACCTGGAGGAGCAGCTGTACCCACCGTGCACAGGGACACACGTTCGCAGCGTTTGTATATTTGGTGCTGCGGAAATGCGTTGGTTGCTGAACTATGGCCACTGGTTTGCCAATAAGTTTGACCCCAAAGTGGACCCTGTACTCATTCAGTGCCTTGAGGAGAAGCTGAAGGAAAAGCAGAAGTTATTTCAATCAGTATCACTGACTTGTCGTAAAGGTTAAACGATGGCTAAAATGGATCAGGAACAAATATTATGTTCTTTCAGTGATTTTTCAAATTTGACTGCTATTTCTTATACATCATTATCTTTGAAGTTACAAATCAACATAATTGATTAATTATAATGAGCTATAAGTAATAGCGAAGGGGACTAATCACTGTTTTCTGGTCTTTTAGAAACAAAAGTTTAAGTGGGAAAGACAAAATGCAGCGTTGAGATATGAAAATGGTGTTTACAGCTCTAATATGTTGCAACGTCGTTTGTTTAAGGAAAGCTGCCGAGCTCCGTTCTTTTCTCAGGGTGTTTCTGTCTCACTTGAGTCACTTGTTTATCTACAAAGATAATGTTGGTTTTATGGTAAATGGTAAATGGACTGATTCTTATATAGCGCTTTTCTACTCTCCCGGAGTACTCAAAGTGCTCTATAAATTTTATGTATTTTTTTATGTATTCAGTTTTTAAGAGATTTATTTCTTAGATTTCTGTCTTCACAGAAAAGTCCAGTTTACAAAAAACACACCCACGAGGAACATGTCTTAGCAGAAACAGTCGTCTGCTTCTCATTGTGAATGGGGAAAACAGGGATAATATTTGTTTTTGTTAATTGGTTGAATGAAACTGTAATGAGAGGTAATTATACAATAATGACTGGTTACATTTTAAAAGCTAACATGCTCTTGCCTGTTTCTGACGGATTCCCTTTTCCTCTGATACATGTGTTAAAGTTTTACTACAGATTCAGTTTTTGGATCATTCTGATGGTGCTCTTGCAAACTATAATAACAAAATATTATTTCCTCAACACACAGCATGCTATCTGGACAGCCCCTTTTTCCATGAAATGCAATGGAACACACTGGATTGGTTTTTACACAGAATACTGTGTAAAACAGAGGAGAGGTCATCTATTCCTCACAAATTAATCGAGAGCTAATTTGTTTGCAACAATCCAACTGGTTGATGGATACAAGCTGCTTTAGTAAGGGTTGATTCCAACTATATATGTAATGCAGGTTTGCATCAAACTATAACGTAAATTGGAAAAATAAACAGCCTCTCAGTGTTAGACTGTATATAAAAGATTAACAGAACTTGTTAGGTTATAAAAGTAAAGGTCATGGAGGAAACAAATGCAGTATGTGCCTGTTGATGGGGAAATAAGCCCGATGTTCATCTGATATGGCATTATCAAGTGACCTGCTTTAAACATGTCCTTAAATAGTTCCTTGTGATTTTCTAGTCTTTGATGCTTGAATTGAGTTGAACACAACAAGGTGTTCATTTTACAAATTATGGTCCTCAAATAAAGTGAAAAATGACAACATGATTCAGAATGGGCGTACTCTGTTATTTATAGCTAGTACTACTGAGCATGGATCGTTGCTTGGTTTCTCATTCAGATCCACCCCAAAAGTTATGCCTGGTTGGGGAAAAAAAACAAAACAAAAAACAGCAAAAACAAAAACCACAATAGTCAAAAGACTCTAAATAAAGGGTGGCCTCTTTTAATTACAGTTTATACTTTTCTTTTTTCTTTACTGCTTTCACACAGATGTTTTGAGTTTTACGATAGACAGGAAATGAACACTGCAAAAAAAAGTTCTGCTACAATTGGGATTGTGTACTGAAATACCTTAAATGGTTATTCATTTTAAAGCATTACTGCAACATGAATCGATATGCACACAAGAAAGTAAAAAAAAAAGAGGCTATCTCAAGAGGATCTCTATTGTTATCTGAGCTCTATTTACATGTTTACAAATGTCAGCAGTGGATAAACATAGGAACATATTGCAGCTACCACAACTCTGAGCAAAACAATAACTTGAAAAAAATGTGGTTCACATAAATCAACCATGGTTGTTTACAATTATAATTAGCACTGAGCTACGAGGCTCCTATTGTCGAGATTTCATCCTTGAGAACATAAACAGGAGAAGAGCAGATTGTCATGGTTCTCGCAGGACTGCTCTCTTTTGCATCCACTGTCTCTCTTTCTTGTTCTTTCGATTCTTAGGTGGAGTTGGGCAGGCGCTGGTGCATTGCGCTGACCCACTTTCAGCCAGCCTGCTTACCATTATCACATCACTTATGGGAGTAAAAGGGTCAGCAGAAACCTTACTCCTTGCCAGCTCATCTTCACCCTTGTGGTGGTAATCAGGTTCTCAACTTATGAGTGTCTTCGTTACCTGACCTTGTTCTCCTGTTTGTGCTCCGAGTTGATTCAGTGCCTTGGCTGGACTTGAGTTACCTGCAAATTGAGATGGGCAAACTAGGGCTTTCTGAAACAATGGAAAGTCTGAAGCAATTGTGCTGGATTTGTGTTGATGTTTTGAAACAATCTGACATCTAATCTATGTTTGCTCATCTTTAACGACATCATTTATTTACAGAACATTGAGCATGTCACAGATGGAGTCATGAAAGCTTATTCAATTACAGTAAATCATAGACTTTATGGGATGTTCCAGTTTTGCATATGAATAAAATGACCCGTATGAGAACACTACACATGTAAGGACAAGTAGAAGCTTGTTTTTTTTCTGCAAATCTATCACTGACACAATCAGCAACAACACCAAAACAACCCTCATGTTACTGTGGAAACTGACTTGTTTCGGCATTAACCCATGATATCTTACAGGTTTCTGACAGCAGGTAACTGGGAGAAAATCCTTATATACTGCTGAGGAATGCCAGTTACAAAAAAATTGTGCAGACTGGCAACAGCAGTTAATACGATGCAAACCAACCAGAAACACACAGATGAAAGGAGTCCGTAAAAGACTAATGGACAAGCTTTTTGTTATTGTTTGTTCTAATGTGCTAATCTAATCACTCTAGATAAAGGTCTAACAGTCACTTACTCTTTTCTTTTTTTGTGGTCAGACTGTGTTATGAACATATTTCAAATGACAATTTATAGATGCTGATTGGCTGTCAGTGCTGCTGTGTAAGCTGTAAACCAGTAAACTAGTACTTGTAACCTGTTTGAGCATTATGCAGAAACGATACTTACCAAACAGAAAGTTCGTGCATAATATGACTCATCTTAAGGTATGCAGAGTGTCTATTGAAAGAATGTCTCTGACAAAATGTACAGTTTTCACAATCTTCCCTTTGTATAAGCTGTAATAATATTTCACTCCCACTGACATCTGAGGATTTGATCCCCATAGTGCTTTGCTGAGATAATGTACTTAACCTGGCACATCTCATGTAACTACTTCAGCCCTCTACTACTAATTCCTAGTGCATAGCCTAGTAGTGCATAAAAACTCAGAAACAGTATTTCCCAGAAATGTCACAATTTTCTCCATATTTCTGGTTAAAGGTTTGTATGACTTGCACACTGCTCATTTTAACTTTCCCAGTAACTGTATTACATGGGCTCAGACTCCGAATGCTGACAAGTGAAGTGCCAATTTTAGTTTCCTGTAAGAAAAGTGTTAATGTTTCTGGTCTGCAGTTCCTTTGAAATCATTTCCTTTTAACCCACAATTACTTTTCAGTACTTTTTCTTTTTTTCTTAGTTTTTCTTAATTTCTTTTTAAACAAAGCAGTCATTGTTCTCTACACATACTTTTTTCTTTAGAGTATTAGTTCTTTTCCCTCTTTGCTTTTTAAACATGAGTTATGTGTTAGAAAGTGTAGTTTCTTTGACTCATCCCTTATTCCCAGAAGAACTTAACTCAATTCAAGCTGCTAAGGCTTCTGCACACAGAGGCAGTGGTAGTGTTCAGGAAAAGGTCACAGTAAAACCCTCAAATAGCACATGAAATTGTAGCCCCTCACTTACCACATGTCTGAGAGGTGTCTGATTTCTACCAGGGCTGCGTTGCTCTGTTTTGAGCATAAAAGTTATACTAATGTTTATTTTGCACATCATGAAGAGCACACATGGTATGACAGATGAGGTCAGCTTAATTCAGATTCTAAAATATAAAAGAGGTTTTGTTTGTGCAGTGGTGATGCATCTTGGTCTTATTAGGTACACTGTTAAGTCAGCCAAAGAAACCCCTTGGCCCCTATTCAAGGGGGTGAAGTCTTCTAATGGAAATAACTTTTAAGCCTCAGTGAATCATTTCTTAACAAGCCTCACAGTTCAGCCTCGAAGAAGAAGAAGTTTTACTTCTCAGATTCGCTGAGGTATTTTGATGAAATAGCATTACAAAATGCAAAAACAATGAAGTTAAAAACGTTAAAAGAGATTCCAATGATTTGAAAATAGTACACAGAACACTCTTTCTGTTTTAAAACAGAAATGTATTTATTTATTTTCGGAAAACAAGAGGTTTCTATGAAGAGTGTCTGGCCTCTCCCTTAGAGATAGGATGAAGAGTTCAATCATTTATGAATGGCTCTGACCCAAGACAATTTGGAGAGATTATATTTCTTAAGGCTGGAATGAGAACGCCTTGGTGTTCCCTCAGATACACTAAAGCAGGTGATTGGGGAAAGGGAAGTCTGTGTTTTTCTGTGGTGGAAGCTGCCCTGGAAGAGCATAAATGGACAGATGGATTCGTTCACTATGTTAGGACATGTGGGAACAAGGGCAAATCTTTCATGTCCTATTTCTCTGGAAAAGGCCCTTTGCTTGCTCAGCTACTTGCTAGTGGAGCCACAGGCTACAATGCCAAATAATACTTGCCTGTAATGTGCTTCACAGCATTGTCACAAGACATAATGTTCCCCTCTGTGATAATGTTTATGATGCACCTGAGCCTTATGAGGACCCAGAAAATCCTCCTGCAATCCCTCTGACTAGGGAGATGCAGCTGTTCAAAATTACTCTTAAGTGTTTTGTTCAACTAATCAAGTTGGTCCTATAAATTCAGCATTGGCACTGCTGGTGGGTGTCAGGAACCATTATGATGTATTTGTAGGACTGAGTCACAATGGGCTGGGGTGTTAGGAGGACAGCAGAGTTAGTTAAATTCAGATGGAAGAAGGCCAAGTCAAGAAGGGACCATGCTGAAGCCAAAAACACTCAAACTGGTGACAAATCTTACCAGAGCACAGACTACAGAGATATGGTCCTTAATATTATTGGAGGTGCAAACTGACAAACTTTGCATGGGATTCAAAGTACTGTAAGGGATGCTGAGCCCACAAATGTAGAGAAAACTGATCCAGTTCTTTCTAATGAAGAGGACACACTTGTTCTTGTTGTGGACAGTGGATCAGCTCTAGTAGAACCAGCATCTACTGCATCAGAAGGTATCAAATAAGGCTTAAAGAAGTCTTTGTCAAAGACAGATAATGATGATGATTATGTTACATGGTGTCAGGCTGGCGTCTGGTTCCTGGTCCCCGCTTCGATCTCCACACCTGCTCATCATCACTCACCTGCTGCTCATCATTCATGATTGCTCCTGCCATTATTTAAGGCCACACTGGAGTGCTGGTTTTTGCTGGGTTGTTGTACTCACCTTGGTTAGTGTAGCGCCAACTCGCTTTGTGAATCATATCGTATCTCATTATGTTTCCTGGTTTTCCTAATGAACGTTTCTATTCTCTGTACTGACCCTTAGACACTGAGTGAGTGTGACTGAGTCACAGACTGTGTGAAGAGGAGTGTCCTGGACCTGCCCCTGGATTTGTGTTAGAGTCCTGCCTGACATCTGTGACAACATAGTCTTTGAAATTGTGTAACTTATTTTTTAAAGAACACCTTCATATGCCATATTGTTTATATTTATTAGTTGTTTAGTCAGTGGACTGAATGTTACACAGAAAGTTACCACCAGAGCTCTTCTTTGTAACACTTGAAATAAACACACTTAAAAGTACTGTGTGATTACTGTTCTAACTGTTCTCTGTAATATTTGAAAAAATGTTTCAGTATTTTAGACGTCTTTTTTTTCTTTTTTCCTTCTTTTTTTTTTTTCTTTTTTTTTTTTTTTTTTGAATAATGAGGACAAAAGTAAGCCGGATTATGTGAGCCATTGAAAACCAAGGAAAAACCGAAAGCAGATGATTTTTATCTGCATTACACCTTTTAAACAACAGGGCCCTGAGGATTAGGATAGGCCAACAGTCCTTTTAGGCATTCTAGGTCACTGACTGGAGCACCAGTACAGAAGAGTTGAACAAGGCTTTGCTGTATAGTGTTCCAGGAAATGAAGTTATTCATGCCAGTCAGTTCAGTTAGTCGGTCAACCATTAAAGTTGGTTTGAGAGCAAGTGAACTTGATTTATGGAATGTCTGATCCCAGGAGAAGGGTAGATCTTAGATTTGAACCTTTAGATTTGAACCTTAATTGCACACGCACACACCACTTGAAGAACCAAACAGAACAACATAATCTGCAAAAAGCAAAGGTAAAATCCTGTAGCCACTAAAGTGGAGACCCTCCACCTGGTTACATATGGCTACATCTAGATATTCTGTTCACAAAACCTATGAACAGAGTCAGTGACCAAGGGCAGCCCTGGTGGAGTCTAGCATTAACCGGAAAACAAGTCTAACCTCCACAGTATACCCACATGAACCCGGTAAAACTACTTCTCCAAGTCCACAAAACATATGTAGACTTTTTTACAGGTTGGGCAAACCCCCCTACACCCTTGAACATCTTTGAGAGGATAAAGCCGTGGCCCATTGTTCCATGGCCAGGTCAAAAACTGCATTGTTCCTCTTAAAGTGAAGGTTTAACTAACAGATGGACTCACATCACTAGTACCGAAGTGTAGATTGTCCCGGGCTGAGAAGTGTGATACACCTATGGTTGCAGTACACCTTCTCCACACCCAAGGCACCGCCCAGATGTCCAGGCAACATTGCAGAGACAGGTCAGTCAGGACAACCCTACAACATCCAGTCAGTGCAGTCGGTGCTATCAGTACCAGACTCATCATAGACGGTGTGATTATAGGATTGAGGAGATAATCAAATCTGAATTTGACATTGGCTGCATCCCACCATCACTGTAAACAAGAAAGTCCTGGGTTCACATCCAGGCTACAATTTTTTATTGTGGACACATGCACACATGCTCTCCCTGTGCATTAACTGGTGACCCTAATGTGGTCATGGATGGATGAATGGATGGACTGATGCTTGAATGGATTCCTTTTGGGGTTTTCTTTTTGTTTAGTTTTCTTTTCTTATTTAAATGGGGTTGTAATGTTCTCAACTTAATAATAATAAAACTAATAAAACAAGTAAACATATAACATACATAATTTCCTAATCAAGTATTCTGATGAACCTTTTGTTAAATATGTTTCTGCTTTGAGGTTTTGACTCCAGTTTACACAAGGCTGCATTAAAAGTTCACGAGGTGAGCAAAACTCTTTCGTTAAGTGAAACTCTCGAATCTATTAGTGGAAAATATTTGCTCATGCGATCTACAAAAGCAGTTACTCAAGGTGTGGTTGTGTAAAAGCATTTGTAGAGCAGCCTTGTGAAGCAAAGTAGATGTCAGAGTACATTACAAGCCTATTTTAGACAGAAGGTTTCTAGTAGAGTTCATTAAGGGGCTATTTAAGAGGTCAGTAAGTTGACTTTAATTGCAATTAAAAGGTTATTTGTCACAGAAAAAAAAGTACTATTTTCAAAACGTAGGTAAATTAATTTTTGTTTTGAAAGTTTGATTGTTTTGCAGCAAAAATCTTTATATCATTGTGGAGGAGGACAAAAATACCACATTAAAGTGAAAAGTATCATAATAAGAGGCAAACTCACTGAGAATTATCTCTACTCTGCACTTCTCAGTAGTGCGGAACATTTAAGCTTATTGTTTTTGTCATAACGGCTGCAAATGTACTTTTTTGGTTCACTCACATGAGATGCAGAAGGCTGTTTTCACTGACTAAATCTTTGTAAACCCCCCCCCCCCAGTACAACACCTGCCCAGTATCAAACAGCAATGAGGCTTTTGCAAATGAACATTGACTGGCATCACTTATTCCTCAGCTTATCATCGTAATCGCCAGCTCAGTGTTTATATTACTGGATTTTACTAGAGTAGCTTTACACGATTAACAGTTAAAATAATCCTTGTTTATTTCACGTACTGGTCTTTGGTGCAGCCTGCCATGTCATACTTTGTCTGAAACAAGCTGTTTTAGTTTCCTACCCTTGCCCAAGAAAATGTATTACTATTATTATTTATTTATTATCCACTCTTCATCACAAGGATGACTAAACATATAAGCATTACTTCATTATTATGTCCTCATTAAGGACAGAGTTGTTGACTCTTCACTGAGGTGTCCTTTGTCATCTGCTTCTTGCTTTAATGCCTACAGGACCTGACCAGGCATACAGCCAGAGAAGACATCTGCCTACACGCTAGGTTGGTCACAGGCATCGCTCTAAGAGCTGCACTTCCCTAAAGGAAGCATGAGAATCACCTTACACAGGGAACAGGTGGGGGATTAGAGGAGATTTGATCCACTGAGTATTTAAGGTATTTCTCGTTGTTCATTTTATGGTTTTGAACCCCCTATGAATTTATTTGAAATCATTTTCACACTGTTTTTACTTATACACATCTGTAAGTATTAACTTTAGCCTTAGACGTTGCTGGTCTAAAAGCACAAAATGATAATAAACTTAAAAAAAAAAGGCTCACCAGTGTTGAAAGGGTACCTATTCTGCACATTTCCAGCTCCACTTATTTATTCTTGAACTTAAGTTTTGAACGATTGTGAAACAGTTTTTGTCTCTTACTGGGCCTTGGTGAGCAAAGTAGAAGCTTTATGCAGCAGGAAGGTGGGGCTTCTGGGCTAACAGCCATAACTGTGTGCCAGGCATTACTATATTAAGAATACTTCCTCTTTCTGACATCGTAATGAGCTAAAGAAAACGGTCTAAAAAAGAACATTGGGAGGAGCCTGAAGTTTCTGGTTAACATAGATAACTTATTGGTAAAGTTTGGTATTGACAGAACAGCACAAGAGACATTACCGTATTGAAGCCCACTCTCACACTACCGACTTCATTTCATGAGTTCTTTGAATCTATTTTAACTTTTAAAACAAATTCTACAGTAGACCAGTGCTCATATTAAATCATGTTTTGACTCAAAATTACACTCACAGTGAGTTTCAGTTTGGTTTCACTGGTCCCTTAATGTGACATGCCTTTGTATTTGAATCATTTATTCCAGCAAAGAGCAGACTTTTTTTCAGTTGTAGTTTGTTAGATTAAACTTTGAGGCCTTAAATAGTGCCTTACATATTCATTATAGCACTTTAAAACTATTTATCTTGGCTTTAGTTGTGAGATTTTGCTGTTTGTGTTGATAGGCTTTAGTTATCTCACCTCCTAAAAAAGAAACGTGTAGAGTGGCTTTAATGTGTCTTTATAGACCCACCACCCACATGTTTGATAAGCTAGTTCAGGAGTAGCAAAAGAATAAACTGTGCATATTTGGAAACTCATTTCAACACATCTGGCTCAGACTAGTCCCACTAGGATCAGTTATCTAAACAGTGGTCAGTGCACTAATTGACATTATAAGAGCAATTTATAATGTCTTATGTTTTAGAATGTGGTAGATTGCGTAGAATGTAGTTAATTAATTATTTTAGTCAAACAAAATGCCAATGATCTTGTTACTCACACCAGGAGATTCCTTTTTCTGTTAAGCTTTCTATTTCTGTTATTCAAGACATCAGTCTCTAGAGCTCAAGAGTTTCAATTCTTGCTTAAAGGGAAAGGAAAAAAACTGAGTTTTGAATTTGTTTTTCCTCCCTTTTAACAAACTTTGAAACATGGTTTTGTAATGTTAGCTGCTCACTATTAAAAGATATGGTATTCCTGTGAGACATGTGTAGAGAACAAACCGAACAGTCACGTAGTTCTAAATATTCCAATAATTTCTTTTCACTTTTTTCCTTTCTGATCACATCTGTCTACTTTGTCATGTTGCTGACATCTAGAGATGCATGCTTGTTCTTATTGTAATTGCAAGGACATTAAATAATCCAATGGTGTTTCATAGGTTTGGGATTCACTGTTAGAAGTTTGGATTGTGGCGCGTGAATGATATGAAATAGAATATGAGCGCTGTTTCTCCAATTCATCAGTTTAGTTTATATGCTCTACGTTTGATTCCTGCATTAAAAAGTAAATTCCAAAATGAATGTAAAAACAAAATAAAGAAAAAAAGTTTTTCCGAAGAGTCCTTGAAGATTTTCAGGGTCAGAAATGTTGGACTCCAAAAGCATTTTAGATTCTAGAGAATCAGTGAATCTGGTATTTTTATTTTATTATATTTGAGTCACATTTGGGCTTTGAGAAAAGATTTTACAGTAAAATGTTCAAAAATTGAAAGGCTGTAGCAATTGGTGTCAGAATAGGATGTAGCAAAGTGAAAGTGTGTTAGAGCAGAAGCAACATTTGAATAAATGGTGTCTCACAGTGATCACATGTCAACTTTAAGGTGAAGGGGACTAAACCTCCACAGGGAAACACTCCTGACATACTTTTGTATGTTTCTGATTTTCTGAAATTTCTGAAATACCGGTTATTCTTGCATCACTTGTTAGCTGTTGTGTAGCAACAATGACTGGTATCTTAAAATTAATGTACCAGGTTCCCATGAAGAAACAATGAGTAGCTACAGTTGTATGGACCAACAGGATGAGCTAAGAGAAAGCAGAACCAGGTAGCAGACTTTATGAGCTTGCCAGAATCAAAAATAGGAAAGGAAACAAACACCAGCTCCTCCCATTTCCCCCTTTTCACACATTTCGCCTTGTGCTTGCACTAAACAAATAGTTCTCACCATCATGAACATGAAGCAATTTTGAGTAAAATGAAACAAAAATATATAAAATCAAATCTATATTTATTCAAATACTTAATATTTAAATAAAAATGAGCTTGATATAGAGAGAAACCAATTAAGACTATTTCATTTGACTGCTTCAATTACTTAAAGTCAGCACTTTGGGCAAGTACAGTGGGGCAAAAAAGTATTTAGTCAGCCACCGATTGTGCAAGTTCCCCCACTTAAAATGATGACAGAGGTCAGTAATTTGCACCAGAGGTACACTTCAACTGTGAGAGACAGAATGTGAAAAAAAAATCCATGAATCCACATGGTAGGATTTGTAAAGAATTTATTCGTAAATTAGGGTGGAAAATAAGTATTTGGTCACCTCAAACAAGGAAAATCTCCCTCGATCTGGGGCTCCACGCAAGATCTCATCCCGTGGGGTCAAAATGATCATGAGAACGGTGAGCAAAGATCCCAGAACCACACGGGGGGACCTGGTGAATGACCTGCAGAGAGCTGGGACCAAAGTAACAAAGGTCACCCTCAGTAACACACTACAACGGCAGGGAATCAAATCCCGCAGTGCCAGACGTGTTCCGCTGCTGAAGCCAGTGCATGTCCAGGCCCGTCTGAAGTGTGCCAGAGAGCACATGGATGATACAGCAGAGGATTGGGAGAATGTCATGTGGTCAGATGAAACCAAAGTAGAACTTTTTGGTATAAACTCAACTCGTCGTGTTTGGAGGAAGAAGAATACTGAGTTGCATCCCAAGAACACCATACCTACTGTGAAGCATGGGGGTGGAAACATCATGCTATGGGGCTGTTTTTCTGCCAAGGGGACAGGACGACTGATCCGTGTTAAGGACAGAATGAATGGGGCCATGTATCGTGAGATTTTGAGCCAAAACCTCCTTCCATCAGTGAGAACTTTGAAGATGAAACGAGGCTGGGTCTTCCAACATGACAATGATCCAAAACACACCGCCCGGGCAACAAAGGAGTGGCTCCGTAAGAAGCATTTGAAAGTCCTGGAGTGGCCTAGCCAGTCTCCAGACCTCAACCCCATAGAAAATCTGTGGCGGGAGTTGAAAGTCCGTGTTGCTCGGCGACAGCCCCAAAACATCACTGCTCTCGAGAAGATCTGCATGGAGGAATGGGCCAAAATACCAGCTACTGTGTGTGCAAACCTGGTAAAGACCTATAGTAAACGTTTGACCTCTGTTATTGCCAACAAAGGTTATGTTACAAAGTATTGAGTTGTATTTTTGTTATTGACCAAATACTTATTTTCCACCCTGATTTACGAATAAATTCTTTACAAATCCTACCATGTGGATTCATGGATTTTTTTTTCACATTCTGTCTCTCACAGTTGAAGTGTACCTCTGGTGCAAATTACTGACCTCTGTCATCATTTTAGGTGGGGGAACTTGCACAATCGGTGGCTGACTAAATACTTTTTTGCCCCACTGTATGCTTTGATCTTTCTTTTATGTGTTATATCACTTCATTTACACGTAGAGGCCTGATTAATTATTGCTTCTTAAATTTCCTAATATGTTCAAGACATTGGAGTTAAGACTTGTTATGTATATCCTAATTTGCTCTGGTAAACAAGATTAAAGATCTTTTGGAATATTTTATTTTATGTTTTATTATTCACATAATATACAGCATTACAGTTACAACTATGTAATACAGAAATACCATAATAAGGAAACATTTCGAATGAACACGTTCCAGGTTGCATAATGTTCATACAGAACACAGAAAACCTTATAAATGTTCACAGTAAACCGTTTCAGTAATCACTCTTTCGACACTAAAGTACTGCGTGTTAATGTTTATCGTCCCCATTGTTTAGCCACTCCAGTCTCTTAAGCAAAGATACTGATTAAATGACCAGCATTACCTTAAAACATGACATTGCTATTTACCTGAGGCCGTGCTTTTTGTCTTAGAGTGCTTGTATTACCTTTACACACAATGTAAATTCAAATGTGAATGTACCCTTGTAAAAGTTTTCAAGTCAAAGACTTTAACTTTAGAGCAGCTTTTAGTTTCTTCATGGCACAGATTCAACAAGGTACTGGTAATGCTCCTGAGAAATTTGGGTCTATGTTGACATGACAGAGTCACACAGTTGCTGCAGATTTGCTGGCTGCACATATTTGTGATCCTGTTCCACCACATCCCAGAGATGCTCATTTGCATTGAGATCTGATGACTGTGGAGGTCATTTGAGTGCAATGAATTCAATGTCATGTTAAAGAAATGGGTTTGTGATGATTTTAGCTTCTGATTGATACACTAAAGATGGGAGATGGGTGGTTGTAAAGGGATGGACATGGCCAACAGCAATACTCAGGTAGGCTGTGGCATTTATCTACTGTTCATATTGATTTTAAAGAGTTGATACTGTGCCATGAAAACATCCCCTACATCATTACACCACCGACACCAGCATGAACCAGCATCTACTGATACAAGGTGGGATGGATCCATGTTTTTATATTGTTTACTTTAAATTCAGACACAAATCAAGACTAATCAGACCACTTCACTTTTTAAATTTTTTTATTTTATTTCTGTTGTTCAATTTTTCATCTTTTTTCACTCACTATGTGTGTATACACCTCTTTGTATTTGATTATTAGTCATTATTAATTTATGGTTCTCTTCCACAATGTGTTTTTATCCTGTCTTCCTCCTTTCACCCCAACTGGTCATGGCATATGGTCACCCCTCACTGAGCCTGATTCTGCTGGAGGTGTAAACTTCAGCTGGTCACCTTGACCACGTCTGTAAACATAAATGCACTGAGGTGCGGCCATGTAACTGATTAAATTATTAACA